>NW_026775675.1:0-46155 GCF_030987335.1 Cornus florida | reverse complement strand
TCTTCGTGACGTCAAAGGGAACTTGAATAACTTTAACTCGAAACACTCATTTCTTTTCAAAACATCAATCTTTATAAATTAAAAAGGTCTAGTGATGTAATAGCTACCTTGATTGAGGTAATTTCATTCAATGACTCAATCTTTACTTATTAAGACACTCTTCGGGACGTTACAGGGAACTCGAATAAGTTTAACTCAAAAATCACATTTTCTTTCAAAGATTTAATCTTTATACATTGGGAAGGTCTAGTAACAGAATTGGTACCTTTATTGTGGTATTTTTCATTCAAAGATTCCATCTTCAGTCATTAAAACACTCTTCGCGATTTCATAGGTAACTCGAATAAGTTAAACTCAAAACACTCATTTTCTTTCAAAGATTCAATCTTTATACATTAAAAAGGTTTAGTGACAGAATAGGTACCTTGATTGAGGTAATTTCATTCAAAGATTCAATCTTTACTCATTAAAACACTCTTCGTGACGTCAAAGGGAACTCGAATAACTTTAACTCAAAACTCTCATTTCTTTTCAAAGATTCAATCTTTATACAATAAAAATTTCTAGTGACTTAATAGGTACCTCGATTGAGGTAATTTCATTCAAAGATTCAATCTTTAGTCATTAAAACACTCTTCGGGTTGTCAAAAGGAACTCGAATAAGTTTAACTCAAAACTCTAATTTTCTTTCAAAGATTCAATCTTTATACATCAAAAAGATCTAGTAACATAATAGGTTCCTGTATTGAGGAATTTTCATTCGAAGATTCAATCTTTGGTCATTAAAACACTCTTCGCGACTTCACAGGTAACTCGAATAAGTTAAACTCAATACTCTCATTTTTTTCAAAGATTCCATCTTTATACATTAAAAAGGTCTACTGACATAATAGGTACATTGATTGAGATAATTTCGTTCAAAGATTCAATCTTTACTCATTAAAACACGCTTCGTGACGTCAAAGGGAACTCAAATAACTTTAACTCAAAACTCGTAGTTCTTTACAAATATTCAATCTTTATACATTAAAAAGGTCTAGTGATATAATAGGTACCTCTATTGAGGTAATTTCATACAAAGATTCAATCCTTACGCGTTAAAACACTATTCGGGACGTCATAGGGAACTCGGATAGGTTCAACTCATAACGCTCATTTCTTTTTAAAGATTCAATCTTTATATTTAAAAGGTCCAGGGACAAAATAAGTCCCTTCATTCAAGTAATTTCAATCAAAGATTCAATCTTTACTCGTTGAAATACTCTTCGGGATGTCATAGGGAACTCGAATAAGTTTAACTCAAAACAGTCATTTTCTTTCCAAGATTCAATCTTTATACATTATAAAGGTCTTGTAACATAATAGGTACCTTTACTACGGTATTTTCATTCAAAGATTCATTATTTAGTCATTAAAACACTGTTCACGACTTCATAGGTAAATCGAATAAGTTGAACTCAGAACTATCATTTTATTCCAAAGATTCAATCTTTAGACATTAAAAAGGTCTAGTAACATAATAGGTACCTATATTGAGGTGTTTTCATTCAAAGATTCAATCTTTATTCATTAAAACACTCTTCGCGACTTCATAGGTAACTCGAATAAGTTAAACTCAAAACTCTCACTTTCTTTCCAAGATTCAATCTTTGTACATTAAAAAGGTCTAGTGACATAATAGCTACCTTGATTGAGGTAATTACATTCAAAGATTCAATATTTACTCATTAAAACACTCTTTGGGACGTTACAGGGAACGTGAATAAGTTTAACTCAAAACTCTCATTTTCTTTTAAAGATACAGTCTTTATACATTAAAAAGGTCTACTAACAAAATAAGTACCTTTATTGAGATAGTTTCATTCAAAGATTCAGTCTTTAGTCATTAAAACACTCTTCGCAACTTCATAGGTAACTCGAATAAGTTTAACTCAAAACTCTCATGTTCTTTCAAAGATACAGTCTTTATACATTAAAAAGGTCTACTGACAGAATAAGTACCTTTATTGAGGTAGTTTCATTCAAAGATTCAGTCTTTAGTCATTAAAACACTCTTCGCAACTTCATAGGTAACTCGAATAAGTTGAACTCAAAACTCTCATGTTCTTTAAAAGATTCAATCTTTATACATTAAAAAGGTTTAGTGACAGAATAGGTACCTTGATTGAGGTAATTTCATTCAATGATTCAATCTTTACTCATTAAGACACTCTTCGGGACGTTACAGGGAACTCGAATAAGTTTAACTCAAAAATCTCATTTTCTTTCAAAGATCCAATCTTTATACATTGGGAAGGTCTAGTAACAGAATTAGTACCTTTATTGTGGTACTTTTCATTCAAAGATTCCATCTTCAGTCATTAAAACACTCTTCGCGATTTCATAGGTAACCCGAGTAAGTTAAACTCAAAACACTCATTTTCTTTCAAAGATTCAATCTTTATACATTACAAAGGTCTAGTGGTAGAATAGGTACCTTGATTGAGGTAATTTCATTCAAAGATTCAATCTTTACTCATTAAAACACTCTTCGTGACGTCAAAGGGAACTCGAATAACTTTAACTCAAAACTCTCATTTCTTTTCAAAGATTCAATCTTTATACAATAAAAATTTCTAGTGACTTAATAGGCACCTCGATTGAGGTAATTTCATTCAAAGATTCAATCTTTATTCATTAAAACACTCTTCGGGATGTCAAAAGGAACTCGAATAAGTTTAACTCAAAACTCTAATTTTCTTTCAAAGATTCAATCTTTATACATCAAAAAGATCTAGTAACATAATAGGTTCCTGTATTGAGGAATTTTCATTCGAAGATTCAATCTTTGGTCATTAAAACACTCTTCGCGACTTCACAGGTAACTCGAATAAGTTAAACTCAATACTCTCATTTTTTTCAAAGATTCCATCTTTATACATTAAAAAGGTCTACTGACATAATAGGTACATTGATTGAGATAATTTCGTTCAAAGATTCAATCTTTACTCATTAAAACACGCTTCGTGACGTCAAAGGGAACTCAAATAACTTTAACACAAAACTCGTAGTTCTTTACAAATATTCAATCTTTATACATTAAAAAGGTCTAGTGACATAATAGGTACCTTGATTGAGGTAATTTCATTCAAAGATTCAATATTTACTCTTTAAAACACTCTTCGAGACGTCGCAGGGAACTCGAATATGTTTAACTCAAAACTCTCATTTTCTTTCAAAGCTTGAACCTCTATACATTAAAAAGGTCTAGTGACATAATAAGTACCTCTATTGAGGTAATTTCATACAAAGATTCAATCCTTACGCGTTAAAACACTATTCGGGACGTCATAGGGAACTCGGATAGGTTCAACTCATAACGCTCATTTCTTTTTAAAGATTCAATCTTTATATATAAAAGGTCCAGGGACAAAATAAGTCCCTTGATTCAAGTAATTTCAATCAAAGATTCAATCTTTACTCGTTGAAATACTCTTCGGGATGTCATAGGGAACTCGAATAAGTTTAACTCAAAACAGTCATTTTCTTTCCAAGATTCAATCTTTACACATTAAAAAGGTCTTGTAACATAATAGGTACCTTTACTACGGTATTTTCATTCAAAGAATCATTATTTAGTCATTAAAACACTGTTCACGACTTCATAGGTAAATCGAATAAGTTGAACTCAGAACTATCATTTTATTCCAAAGATTCAATCTTTAGACATGAAAAAGGTCTAGTAACATAATAGGTACCTTTATTGAGGTGTTTTCATTCAAAGATTCAATCTTTATTCATTAAAACACTCTTCGCGACTTCATAGGTAACTCGAATAAGTTAAACTCAAAACTCTCACTTTCTTTCCAAGATTCAATCTTTGTACATTAAAAAGGTCTAGTGACATAATAGCTACCTCGATTGAGGTAATTACATTCAAAGATTCAATATTTACTCATTAAAACACTCTTTGGGACGTTACAGGGAACGTGAATAAGTTTAACTCAAAACTCTCATTTTCTTTCAAAGATACAGTCTTTATACATTAAAAAGTTCTACTAACAAAATAAGTACCTTTATTGAGGTAGTTTCATTCAAAGATTCAATCTTTAGTCATTAAAACACTCTTCGCAACTTCATAGGTAACTCAAATAAGTTGAACTCAAAACTCTCATGTTCTTTAAAAGATTCAATCTTTATACATTGAAAATGTTTAGTGACAGAATAGGTACCTTGATTGAGGTAATTTCGTTCAAAGATTCTTTACTCATTAAAACACTCTTCGTGACGTCAAAGAGAACTTGAATAACTTTAACTCGAAACACCCATTTCTTTTCAAAACGTCAATCTTTATAAATTAAAAAGGTCTAGTGATGTAATAGCTACCTTGATTGAGGTAATTTCATTCAATGATTCAATCTTTACTCATTAAGACACTCTTCAGGACGTTACAGGGAACTCGAATAAGTTTAACTCAAAAATCTCATTTTCTTTCAAAGGTTCAAACTTTATACATTGGGAAGGTCTACTAACAGAATTGGTACCTTTATTGTGGTATTTTTCATTCAAAGATTCCATCTTCAGTCGTTAAAACACTCTTCGCGATTTAATAGGTAACTCGAATAAGTTAAACTCAAAACACTCATTTTCTTTCAAAGATTCAATCTTTATACATTACAAAGGTCTAGTGGTAGAATAGGTACCTTGATTGAGGTAATTTCATTCAAAGATTCAATCTTTACTCATTAAAACACTCTTCGTGACGTCAAAGGGAACTCAAATAACTTTAACTCAAAACTCTCATTTCTTTTCAAAGATTCAATCTTTGTACAATAAAAATTTCTACTGACTTAATAGGTACCTCGAATGAGGTAATTTCATTCAAAGATTCAATCTTTATTCATTAAAACAATCTTCGGGATGTCAAAAGGAACTCGAATAAGTTTAACTCAAAACTCTAATTTTCTTTCAGAGATTCAATCTTTATACATCAAAAAGATCTAGTAACATAATAGGTTCCTGTATTGAGGAATTTTCATTCGAAGATTCAATCTTTGGTCATTAAAACACTCTTCGCGACTTCACAGGTAACTCGAATAAGTTAAACTCAATACTCTCATTTTTTTCAAAGATTCCATCTTTATACATTAAAAAGGTCTACTGACATAATAGGTACATTGATTGAGATAATTTCGTTCAAAGATTCAATCTTTAGTCATTAAAACACGCTTCGTGACGTCAAAGGGAACTCAAATAACTTTAACTCAAAACTCGTAGTTCTTTACAAATATTCAATCTTTATACATTAAAAAGGTCTAGTGACATAATAGGTACCTTGATTGAGGTAATTTCATTCAAAGATTCAATATTTACTCTTTAAAACACTCTTCGAGACGTCGCAGGGAACTCGAATATGTTTAACTCAAAACTCTCATTTTCTTTCAAAGCTTGAACCTTTATACATTAAAAAGGTCTAGTGACATAACAAGTACCTCTATTGAGGTAATTTCATACAAAGATTCAATCCTTACGCGTTAAAACACTATTCGGGACGTCATAGGGAACTCGGATAGGTTCAACTCATAACGCTCATTTCTTTTTAAAGATTCAATCTTTATATATAAAAGGTCCAGGGACAAAATAAGTCCCTTGATTCAAGTAATTTCAATTAAAGATTCAATCTTTGCTCGTTGAAATACTCTTCGGGATGTCATAGGGAACTCGAATAAGTTTAACTCAAAACAGTCATTTTCTTTCCAAGATTCAATCTTTATACATTAAAAAGGTCTTGTAACATAATAGGTACCTTTACTACGGTATTTTCATTCAAAGATTCATTATTTAGTCATTAAAACACTGTTCACGACTTCATAGGTAAATCGAATAAGTTGAACTCAGAACTATCATTTTATTCCAAAGATTCAATCTTTAGACATTAAAAAGGTTTAGTAACATAATAGGTACCTTTATTGAGGTGTTTTCATTCAAAGATTCAATCTTTATTAATTAAAACACTCTTCGCGACTTCATAGGTAACTTGAATAAGTTAAACTCAAAACTCTCACTTTCTTTCCAAGATTCAATCTTTGTACATTAAAAAGGTCTAGTGACATAATAGCTACCTTGATTGAGGTAATTACATTCAAAGATTCAATATTTAGTCATTAAAACACTCTTTGGGACGTTACAGGGAACGTGAATAAGTTTAACTCAAAACTCTCATTTTCTTTCAAAGATACAGTCTTTATACATTAAAAAGGTCTACTAACAAAATAAGTACCTTTATTTAGGTAGTTTCATTCAAAGATTCAGTCTTTAGTCATTAAAACACTCTTCGCAACTTCATAGGTAACTCGAATAAGTTGAACTCAAAACTCTCATGTTCTTTCAAAGATTCAATCTTTATACATTAAAAAGGTTTAGTGACAGAATAGGTACCTTGATTGAGGTAATTTCGTTCAAAGATTCAATCTTTACTCATTAAAACACTCTTCGTGACGTCAAAATGAACTTGAATAACTTTAACTCGAAACACCCATTTCTTTTCAAAACGTCAATCTTTATAAATTAAAAAGGTCTAGTGATGTAATAGCTACCTTGATTGAGGTAATTTCATTCAATGATTCATGCTTTACTCTTTAAGACACTCTTCGGGACGTTACAGGGAACTCGAATAAGTTTAACCCAAAAATCTCATTTTCTTTCAAAGATTCAATCTTTATACATTGGGAAGGTCTAGTAACAGATTGGTACCTTTATTGTGGTATTTTTTATTCAAAGATTCCATCTTCAGTCATTAAAACACTCTTCGCGATTTCATAGGTAACTCGAATAAGTTAAACTCAAAACACTCATTTTCTTTCAAAGATTCAATCTTTATACATTACAAAGGTCTAGTGGTAGAATAGGTACCTTGATTGAGGTAATTTCATTCAAAGATTCAATCTTTACTCATTAAAACACTCTTCGTGACGTCAAAGGGAACTCGAATAACTTTAACTCAAAACTCTCATTTCTTTTCAAAGATTCAATCTTTATACAATAAAAATTTCTACTGACTTAATAGGTACCTCGATTGAGGTAATTTCATTCAAAGATTCAATCTTTATTCATTAAAATAATCTTCGGGATGTCAAAAGGAACTCGAATAAGTTTAACTCAAAACTCTAATTTTCTTTCAGAGATTCAATCTTTATACATCAAAAAGATTTAGTAACATAATAGGTTCCTGTATTGAGGAATTTTCATTCGAAGATTCAATCTTTGGTCATTAAAACACTCTTCGCGACTTCACAGGTAACTCGAATAAGTTAAACTCAATACTCTCATTTTTTTCAAAGATTCCATCTTTATACATTAAAAAGGTCTACTGACATAATAGGTACATTGATTGAGATAATTTCGTTCAAAGATTCAATCTTTACTCATTAAAACACGCTTCGTGACGTCAAAGGGAACTCAAATAACTTTAACTCAAAACTCGTAGTTCTTTACAAATATTCAATCTTTATACATTAAAAAGGTCTAGTGACATAATAGGTACCTTGATTGAGGTAATTTCATTCAAAGATTCAATATTTACACTTTAAAACACTCTTCGAGACGTCGCAGGGAACTCGAATATGTTTAACTCAAAACTCTCATTTTCTTTCAAAGCTTGAACCTTTATACATTAAAAAGGTCTAGTGACATAATAAGTACCTCTATTGAGGTAATTTCATACAAAGATTCAATCCTTACGCGTTAAAACACTATTCGGGACGTCATAGGGAACTCGGATAGGTTCAACTCATAACGCTCATTTCTTTTTAAAGATTCAATCTTTATATATAAAAGGTCCAGGGACAAAATAAGTCCCTTGATTCAAGTAATTTCAATCAAAGATTCAATCTTTACTCGTTGAAATACTCTTCGGGATGTCATAGGGAACTCGAATAAGTTTAACTCAAAACAGTCATTTTCTTTCCAAGATTCAATCTTTACACATTAAAAAGGTCTTGTAACATAATAGGTACCTTTATTACGGTATTTTCATTCAAAGAATCATTATTTAGTCATTAAAACACTGTTCACGACTTCATAGGTAAATCGAATAAGTTGAACTCAGAACTATCATTTTATTCCAAAGATTCAATCTTTAGACATGAAAAAGGTCTACTAACATAATAGGTACCTTTATTGAGGTGTTTTCATTCAAAGATTCAATCTTTATTCATTAAAACACTCTTCGCGACTTCATAGGTAACTCGAATAAGTTAAACTCAAAACTCTCACTTTCTTTCCAAGATTCAATATTTGTACATTAAAAAGGTCTAGTGACATAATAGCTACCTCGATTGAGGTAATTACATTCAAAGATTCAATATTTACTCATTAAAACACTCTTTGGGACGTTACAGGGAACGTGAATAAGTTTAACTCAAAACTCTCATTTTCTTTCAAAGATACAGTCTTTATACATTAAAAAGTTCTACTAACAAAATAAGTACCTTTATTGAGGTAGTTTCATTCAAAGATTCAATCTTTAGTCATTAAAACACTCTTCGCAACTTCATAGGTAACTCGAATAAGTTGAACTCAAAACTCTCATGTTCTTTCAAAGATTCAATCTTTATACATTAAAAATGTTTAGTGACAGAATAGGTACCTTGATTGAGGTAATTTCGTTCAAAGATTCAATCTTTACTCATTAAAACACTCTTCGTGACGTCAAAGGGAACTTGAATAACTTTAACTCGAAACACCCATTTCTTTTCAAAACGTCAATCTTTATAAATTAAAAAGGTCTAGTGATGTAATAGCTACCTTGATTGAGGTAATTTCATTCAATGATTCAATCTTTACTCATTAAGACACTCTTCGGGACGTTACAGGGAACTCGAATAAGTTTAACTCAAAAATCTCATTTTCTTTCAAAGGTTCAAACTTTATACATTGGGAAGGTCTAGTAACAGAATTGGTACCTTTATTGTGGTATTTTTCATTCAAAGATTCCATCTTCAGTCGTTAAAACACTCTTCGCGATTTCATAGGTAACTCGAATAAGTTAAACTCAAAACACTCATTTTCTTTCAAAGATTCAATCTTTAAACATTACAAAGGTCTAGTGGTAGAATAGGTACCTTGATTGAGGTAATTTCATTCAAAGATTCAATCTTTACTCATTAAAACACTCTTCGTGACGTCAAAGGGAACTCAAATAACTTTAACTCAAAACTCTCATTTCTTTTCGAAGATTCAATCTTTGTACAATAAAAATTTCTACTGACTTAATAGGTACCTCGAATGAGGTAATTTCATTCAAAGATTCAATCTTTATTCATTAAAACAATCTTCGGGATGTCAAAAGGAACTCGAATAAGTTTAACTCAAAACTCTAATTTTCTTTCAGAGATTCAATCTTTATACATCAAAAAGATCTAGTAACATAATAGGTTCCTGTATTGAGGAATTTTCATTCGAAGATTCAATCTTTGGTCATTAAAACACTCTTCGCGACTTCACAGGTAACTCGAATAAGTTAAACTCAATACTCTCATTTTTTTCAAAGATTCCATCTTTATACATTAAAAAGGTCTACTGACATAATAGGTACATTGATTGAGATAATTTCGTTTAAAGATTTAATCTTTACTCATTAAAACACGCTTCGTGACGTCAAAGGGAACTCAAATAACTTTAACTCAAAACTCGTAGTTCTTTACAAATATTCAATCTTTATACATTAAAAAGGTCTAGTGACATAATAGGTACCTTGATTGAGGTAATTTCATTCAAAGATTCAATAGTTACTCTTTAAAACACTCTTCGAGACGTCGCAGGGAACTCGAATATGTTTAACTCAAAACTCTCATTTTCTTTCAAAGCTTGAACCTTTATACATTAAAAAGGTTTAGTGACATAATAAGTACCTCTATTGAGGTAATTTCATACAAAGATTCAATCCTTACGCGTTAAAACACTATTCGGGACGTCATAGGGAACTCGGATAGGTTCAACTCATAACGCTCATTTCTTTTTAAAGATTCAATCTTTATATATAAAAGGTCCAGGGACAAAATAAGTCCCTTGATTCAAGTAATTTCTATCAAAGATTCAATCTTTGCTCGTTGAAATACTCTTCAGGATGTCATAGGGAACTCGAATAAGTTTAACTCAAAACAGTCATTTTCTTTCCAAGATTCAATCTTTATACATTAAAAAGGTCTTGTAACATAATAGGTACCTTTACTACGGTATTTTCATTCAAAGATTCATTATTTAGTCATTAAAACACTGTTCACGACTTCATAGGTAAATCGAATAAGTTGAACTCAGAACATGAATTTTATTCCAAAGATTCAATCTTTAGACATTAAAAAGGTCTAGTAACATAATAGGTACCTTTATTGAGGTGTTTTCATTCAAAGATTCAATCTTTATTAATTAAAACACTCTTCGCGACTTCATAGGTAACTCGAATAAGTTAAACTCAAAACTCTCACTTTCTTTCCAAGATTCAATCTTTGTACATTAAAAAGGTCTAGTGACATAATAGCTACCTTGATTGAGGTAATTACATTCAAAGATTCAATATTTACTCATTAAAACACTCTTTGGGACGTTACAGGGAACGTGAATAAGTTTAACTCAAAACTCTCATTTTCTTTCAAAGATACAGTCTTTATACATTAAAAAGGTATACTAACAAAATAAGTACCTTTATTGAGGTAGTTTCATTCAAAGATTCAGTCTTTAGTCATTAAAACACTCTTCGCAACTTCATAGGTAACTCGAATAAGTTGAACTCAAAACTCTCATGTTCTTTCAAAGATTCAATCTTTATACATTAAAAAGGTTTAGTGACAGAATAGGTACCTTGATTGAGGTAATTTCGTTCAAAGATTCAATCTTTACTCATTAAAACACTCTTCTTGACGTCAAAATGAACTTGAATAACTTTAACACGAAACACCCATTTCTTTTCAAAACGTCAATCTTTATAAATTAAAATGGTCTAGTGATGTAATAGCTACCTTGATTGAGGTAATTTCATTCAATGATTCAAGCTTTACTCTTTAAGACACTCTTCGGGACGTTACAGGGAACTCGAATAAGTTTAACCCAAAAATCTCATTTTCTTTCAAAAATTCAATCTTTATACATTGGGAAGGTCTAGTAACAGAACTGGTACCTTTATTGTGGAATTTTTCATTCAAAGATTCCATCTTCAGTCATTAAAACACTCTTCGCGATTTCATAGGTAACTCGAATAAGTTAAACTCAAAACACTCATTTTCTTTCAAAGATTCAATCTTTATACATTACAAAGGTCTAGTGGTAGAATAGGTACCTTGATTGAGGTAATTTCAGTGAAAGATTCAATCTTTACTCATTAAAACACTCTTCGTGACGTCAAAGGGAACTCGAATAACTTTAACTCAAAACTCTCATTTCTTTTCAAAGATTCAATCTTTATACAATAAAAATTTCTAGTGACTTAATAGGTACCTCGATTGAGGTAATTTCATTTAAAGATTGAATCTTTATTCATTAAAACACTCTTCGGGATGTCAAAAGGAACTCGAATAAGTTTAACTCAAAACTCTAATTTTCTTTCAAAGATTCAATCTTTATACATCAAAAAGATCTAGTAACATAATAGGTTCCTGTATTGAGGAATTTTCATTCGAAGATTCAATCTTTGGTAATAAAAACACTCTTCGCGACATCACAGGTAACTCGAATAAGTTAAACTCAATACTCTCATTTTTTTTCAAAGATTCCATCTTTATACATTAAAAAGGTCTACTGACATAATAGGTACATTGATTGAGATAATTTCGTTCAAAGATTCAATCTTTACTCATTAAAACACGCTTCGTGACGTCAAAGGGAACTCAAATAACTTTAACTCAAAACTCGTAGTTCTTTACAAATATTCAATCTTTATACATTAAAAAGGTCTAGTGACATAATAGGTACCTTGATTGAGGTAATTTCATTCAAAGATTCAATATTTACTCTTTAAAACACTCTTCGAGACGTCGCAGGGAACTCGAATATGTTTAACTCAAAACTCTCATTTTCTTTCAAAGCTTGAACCTTTATACATTAAAAAGGTCTAGTGACATAATAAGTACCTCTATTGAGGTAATTTCATACAAAGATTCAATCCTTACACGTTAAAACACTATTCAGGACGTCATAGGGAACTCGGATAGGTTCAACTCATAACGCTCATTTCTTTTTAAAGATTCAATCTTTATATATAAAAGGTCCAGGGACAAAATAAGTCCCCTGATTCAAGTAATTTCAATCAAAGATTCAATCTTTACTCGTTGAAGTACTCTTCGGGATGTCATAGGGAACTCGAATAAGTTTAACTCAAAACAGTCATTTTCTTTCCAAGATTCAATCTTTATACATTTAAAAGGTCTTGTAACATAATAGGTACCTTTACTACGGCATTTTCATTCAAAGATTCATTATTTAGTCATTAAAACGCTGTTCACGACTTCATAGGTAAATCGAATAAGTTGAACTCAGAATTATCATTTTATTCCAAAGATTCAATCTTTAGACATTAAAAAGGTCTAGTAACATAATAGGTACCTTTATTGAGGTGTTTTCATTCAAAGATTCAATCTTTATTCATTAAAACACTCTTCGCGACTTCATAGGTAACTCGAATAAGTTAAACTCAAAACTCTCACTTTCTTTCCAAGATTCAATCTTTGTACATTAAAAAGGTCTAGTGACATAATAGCTACCTTGATTGAGGTAATTACATTCAAAGATTCAATATTTACTCATTAAAACACTCTTTGGGACGTTACAGGGAACGTGAATAAGTTTAACTCAAAACTCTCATTTTCTTTCAAAGATACAGTCTTTATACATTAAAAAGGTCTACTAACAAAATAAGTACCTTTATTGAGGTAGTTTCATTCAAAGATTCAGTCTTTAGTCATTAAAACACTCTTCGCAACTTCATAGGTAACACGAATAAGTTGAACTCAAAACTCTCATGTTCTTTCAAAGATTCAATCTTTATACATTAAAAAGGTTTAGTGACAGAATAGGTACCTTGATTGAGGTAATTTCATTCAAAGATTCAATCTTTACTCATTAAAACACTCTTCGTGACGTCAAAGGGAACTTGAATAACTTTAACTCGAAACACTCATTTCTTTTCAAAACGTCAATCTTTATAAATTAAAAAGGTCTTGTGATGTAATAGCTACCTTGATTGAGGTAATTTCATTCAATGATTCAATATTTACTCATTAAGACACTCTTCGGGACGTTACAGGGAACTCGAAAAAGTTTAACTCAAAAATTTCGTTTTCTTTCAAAGATTCAATCTTTATACATTGGGAAGGTCTAGTAACAGAATTGGTACCTTTATTGTGGTATTTTTCATTCAAAGATTCCATCTTCAGTCATTAAAACACTCTTCGCGATTTCAGAGGTAACTCGAATAAGTTAAACTCAAAACACTCATTTTCTTTCAAAGATTCAATCTTTATACATTACAAATGTCTAGTGGTAGAATAGGTACCTTGATTGAGGTAATTTCATTCAAAGATTCAATCTTTACTCATTAAAACACTCTTCGTGACGTCAAAGGGAACTCGAATAACTTTAACTCAAAACTCTCATTTCTTTTCAAAGATTCAATCTTTATACAATAAAAATTTCTAGTGACTTAATGGGTACCTCGATTGAGGTAATTTCATTCAAAGATTCAATCTTTATTCATTAAAACACTCTTCGGGATGTCAAAAGGAACTTGAATAAGTTTAACTCAAAACTCTAATTTTCTTTCAAAGATTCATTCTTTATACATCAAAAAGATCTCGTAACATAATAGGTTCCTGTATTGAGGAATTTTCATTCGAAGATTCAATCTTTGGTCATTAAAACACTCTTCGCGACTTCACATGTAACTCGAATAAGTTAAACTCAATACTCTCATTTTTTTCAAAGATTCCATCTTTATACATTAAAAAGGTCTACTGACATAATAGGTACATTGATTGAGATAATTTCGTTCAAAGATTCAATCTTTACTCATTAAAACACGCTTCGTGACGTCAAAGGGAACTCAAATAACTTTATCTCAAAACCCGTAGTTCTTTACAAATATTCAATCTTTATACATTAAAAAGGTCTAGTGACATAATAGGTACCTTGATTGAGGTAATTTCATTCAAAGATTCAATATTTACTCTTAAAAACACTCTTCGAGATGTCGCAGGGAACTCGAATATGTTTAACTCAAAACTCTCATTTTCTTTCAAAGCTTGAACCTTTATACATTAAAAAGGTTTAGTGACATAATAAGTACCTCTATTGAGGTAATTTCATACAAAGATTCAATCCTTACGCGTTAAAACACTATTCGGGACGTCATAGGGAACTCGGATTGGTTCAACTCATAACGCTCATTTCTTTTTAAGGATTGAATCTTTACATATAAAAGGTCCAGGGACAAAATAAGTCCCTTGATTCAAGTAATTTCAGTCAAAGATTCAATCTTTACTCGTTGAAATACTCTTCGGAATGTCATAGGGAACTCGAATAAGTTTAACTCAAAACAGTCATTTTCTTTCCAAGATTCAATCTTTATACATTAAAAAGGTCTTGTAACATAATAGGTACCTTTATTGAGGTGTTTTCATTCAAAGATTCAATCTTTATTCATTAAAACACTCTTTGCGACTTCATAGGTAACTCGAATAAGTTAAACTCAAAACTCTCACTTTCTTTCCAAGATTCAATCTTTGTACATTAAAAAGGTCTAGTGACATAATAGCTACCTTGATTGAGGTAATTACATTCAAAGATTCAATATATTCTCATTAAAACACTCTTTGGGACGTTATGGGGAACGTGAATAAGTTTAACTCAAAACTCTCATTTTCTTTCAAAGATACAGTCTTTATACATTAAAAAGGTCTACTAACAAAATAAGTACCTTTATTGAGGTAGTTTCATTCAAATATTCAGTCTTTAGTCACTAAAACACTCTTCGCAACTTCATAGGTAACTCGAATAAGTTGAACTCAAAACTCTCATGTTCTTTCACAGATTCAATCTTTATACATTAAAAAGGTTTAGTGACAGAATAGGTGCCTTGATTGAGGTAATTTCATTCAAAGATTCAATCTTTACTCATTAAAACACTCTTCGTGACGTCAAAGGGAACTTGAATAACTTTAACTCGAAACACTCATTTCTTTTCAAAACGTCAATCTTTATAAATTAAAAAGGTCTAGTGATGTAATAGCTACCTTGATTGAGGTAATTTCATTCAATGATTCAATCTTTACTCATTAAGACACTCTTCGGGACGTTACAGGAAACTCGAATAAGTTTAACTCAAAAATCTCGTTTTCTTTCAAAGATTCAATCTTTATACATTGGGTAGGTCTAGTAACAGAATTGGTACCGTTATTGTGCTATTTTTCAGTCAAAGATTCCATCTTCAGTCATTAAAACACTCTTCACGATTTCATAGGTAACTCGAATAAGTTAAACTCAAAACACTCATTTTCTTTCAAAGATTCAATCTTTATACATTACAAAGGTCTAGTGGTAGAATAGGTACCTTGATTGAGGTAATTTCATTCAAAGATTCAATCTTTACTCATTAAAACACTCTTCGTGACGTCAAAGGGAACTCGAATAACTTTAACTCAAAACTCTCATTTCTTTTCAAAGATTCAATCTTTATACAATAAAAATTTCTAGTGACTTAATAGGTACCTCGATTGAGGTAATTTCATTCAAAGATTCAATCTTTATTCATTAAAACACTCTTCGGGATGTCAAAAGGAACTCGAACAAGTTTAACTCAAAACTCTAATTTTCTTTCAAAGATTGAATCTTTATACATCAAAAAGATCTAGTAACATAATAGGTTCTTGTATTGAGGAATATTCATTCGAAGATTCAATCTTTGGTCATTAAAACACTCTTCGCGACTTCATAGGTAACTCGAATAAGTTAAACTCAAAACTCTCACTTTCTTTCCAAGATTCAATCTTTGTACATTAAAAAGGTCTAGTGACATAATAGCTACCTTGATTGAGGTAATTACATTCAAAGATTCAATATTTACTCATTAAAACACTCTTTGGGACGT
Organism: Cornus florida; assembly: GCF_030987335.1. NCBI lineage: Eukaryota > Viridiplantae > Streptophyta > Magnoliopsida > Cornales > Cornaceae > Cornus > Cornus florida. The sequence continues at coordinate 30,044 of NW_026775675.1, read as the reverse complement.
TACAGGGAACGTGAATAAGTTTAACTCAAAACTCTCATTTTCTTTCAAAGATACAGTCTTTATACATTAAAAAGGTCTACTAATAAAATAAGTTCCTTTATTGAGGTAGTTTCATTCAAAGATTCAGTCTTTAGTCACTAAAACACTCTTCGCAACTTCATAGGTAACTCGAATAAGTTGAACTCAAAACTCTCATGTTCTTTCAAAGATTTAATCTTTATACATTAAAAAGGTTTAGTGACAGAATAGGAACCTTGATTGAGGTAATTTCATTCAAAGATTCAATCTTTACGCATTAAAACACTCTTCGTGACGTCAAAGGGAACTTGAATAACTTTAACTCGAAACACTCATTTCTTTTCGAAACGTCAATCTTTATAAATTAAAAAGGTCTAGTGATGTAATAGCTACCTTGATTGAGGTAATTTCATTCAATGATTCAATCTTTACTCATTAAGACACTCTTCGGGACGTTACAGGAAACTCGAATAAGTTTAACTCAAAAATCTCGTTTTCTTTCAAAGATTCAATCTTTATACATTGGAAAGGTCTAGTAACAGAATTGGTACCTTTATTGCGGTATTTTTCATTCAAAGATTCCATCTTCAGTCATTAAAACACTCTTCGCGATTTCATAGGTAACTCGAATAAGTTAAACTCAAAACACTCATTTTCTTTCAAAGATTCAATCTTTATACATTACAAAGGTCTAGTGGTAGAATAGGTACCTTGATTGAGGTAATTTCATTCAAAGATTCAATCTTTACTCATTAAAACACTCTTCGTGACGTCAAAGGGAACTCGAATAACTTTCACTCAAAACTCTCATTTCTTTTCAATGATTCAATCTTTATACAATAAAAATTTCTACTGACTTAATAGGTACCTCGATTGACGTAATTTCATTCAAAGATTCAATCTTTATTCATTAAAACAATCTTCGGGATGTCAAAAGGAACTCGAATAAGTTTAACTCAAAACTCTAATTTTCTTTCAGAGATTCAATCTTTATACATCAAAAAGATCTAGTAACATAATAGGTTCCTGTATTGAGGAATTTTCATTCGAAGATTCAATCTTTGGTTATTAAAACACTCTTCGCGACTTCACAGGTAACTCGAATAAGTTAAACTCAATACTCTCTTTTTTTTCAAAGATTCCATCTTTATACATTAAAAAGGTCTACTGACATAATAGGTACATTGATTGAGATAATTTCGTTCAAAGATTCAATCTTTACTCATGAAAACACGCTTCGTGACGTCAAAGGGAACTCAAATAACTTTAACTCAAAACTCGTAGTTCTTTACAAATATTCAATCTTTATACATTAAAAAGGTTAGTGACATAATAGGTACCTTGATTGAGGTAATTTCATTCAAAGATTCAATATTTACTCTTTAAAACACTCTTCGAGACGTCGTAGGGAACTCGAATATGTTTAACTCAAAACTCTCATTTTCTTTCAAAGCTTGAACCTTTATACATTAAAAAGGTCTAGTGACATAATAAGTACTTCTATTGAGGTAATTTCATACAAAGATTCAATCCTTACGCGTTAAAACACTATTCGGGACGTCATAGGGAACTCGGATAGGTTCAACTCATAACGCTCATTTCTTTTTAAAGATTCAATCTTTATATATAAAAGGTCCAGGGACAAAATAAGTCCATTGATTCAAGTAATTTCAATCAAAGATTCAATCTTTACTCGTTAAAATACTCTTCGGGATGTCATAGGGAACTCGAATAAGTTTAACTCAAAACAGTCATTTTCTTTCCAAGATTCAATCTTTATACATTAAAAAGGTCTTGTAACATAATAGGTACCTTTACTACTGTATTTTCATTCAAAGATTCATTATTTAGTCATTTAAACACTGTTCACGACTTCATAGGTAAATCGAATAAGTTGAACACAGAACTATCATTTTATTCCAAAGATTCAATCTTTAGACATTAAAAAGGTCTAGTAACATAATAGGTACCTTTATTGAGGTGTTTTCATTCAAAGATTCAATCTTTATTCATTAAAACACTCTTTGCGACTTCATAGGTAACTCGAATAAGTTAAACTCAAAACTCTCACTTTCTTTCCAAGATTCAATCTTTGTACATTAAAAAGGTCTAGTGACATAATAGCTACCTTGATTGAGGTAATTACATTCAAAGATTCAATATTTACTCATTAAAACACTCTTTGGGACGTTACAGGGAACGTGAATAAGTTTAACTCAGAACTCTCATTTTCTTTCAAAGATACAGTCTTTATACATTAAAAAGGTCTACTAACAAAATAAGTACCTTTATTGAGGTAGTTTCATTCAAAGATTCAGTCTTTAGTCACTAAAACACTCTTCGCAACTTCATAGGTAACTCGAATAAGTTGAACTCAAAACTCTCATGTTCTTTCAAAGATTCAATCTTTATACATTAAAAAGGTTTAGTGACAGAATAGGTACCTTGATTGAGGTAATTTCATTCAAAGATTCAATCTTTACTCATTAAAACACTCTTCGTGACGTCAAAGGGAACTTGAATAACTTTAACTCGAAACACTCATTTCTTTTCAAAATGTCAATCTTTATAAATTAAAAAGGTCTAGTGATGTAATAGATACCTTGATTGAGGTAATTTCGTTCAATGATTCAATCTTTACTCATTAAAACACTCTTCGGGACGTTACAGGGAATTCGAATAAGTTTAACTCAAAAATCTCATTTTCTTTCAAAGATTCAATCTTTATACATTGGGAAGGTCTAGTAACAGAATTCGTACCTTTATTGTGGTATTTTTCATTCAAACATTCCATCTTCAGTCATTAAAACACTCTTCACGATTTCATAGGTAACTCGAATAAGTTAAACTCAAAACACTCATTTTCTTTCAAAGATTCAATCTTTATACATTACAAAGGTCTAGTGGTAGAATAGGTACCTTGATTGAGGTAATTTCATTCAAAGATTCAATCTTTACTCATTAAAACACTCTTCGTGACGTCAAAGGGAACTCGAATAACTTTAACTCAAAACTCTCATTTCTTTTCAAAGATTCAACCTTTATACAATAAAAATTTCTAGTGACTTAATAGGTACCTCGATTGAGGTAATTTCATTCAAAGATTCAATCTTTATTCATTAAAACACTCTTCGGGATGTCAAAAGGAACTCGAATAAGTTTAACTCAAAACTCTAATTTTCTTTCAAAGATTCAATCTTTATACATCAAAAAGATCTAGTAACATAATAGGTTCCTGTATTGAGGAATTTTCATTCGAAGATTCAATCTTTGGTCATTAAAACACTCTTTGCGACTTCATAGGTAACTCGAATAAGTTAAACTCAATACTCTCATTTTTTTCAAAGATTCCATCTTTATACATTAAAAAGGTCTACTGACATAATAGGTACATTGATTGAGATAATTTCGTTCAAAGATTCAATCTTTACTCATTAAAACACGCTTCGTGACGTCAAAGGGAACTCAAATAACTTTAACTCAAAACTCGTAGTTCTTTACAAATATTCAATCTTTATACATTAAAAAGGTCTAGTGACATAATAGGTACCTTGATTGAGGTAATTTCATTCAAAGATTCAATATTTACTCTTTAAAATACTCTTCGAGACGTCGCAGGGAACTCGAATTTGTTTAACTCGAAACTCTCATTTTTTTTCAAAGCTTGAACCTTTATACATTAAAAAGGTCTAGTGACATAATAAGTACCTCTATTGAGGTAATTTCATACAAAGATTCAATCCTTACGCGTTAAAACACTATTCGGGACGTCATAGGGAACTCGGATAGGTTCAACTCATAACGCTCATTTCTTTTTAAAGATTCAATCTTTATATATAAAAGGTCCAGGGACAAAATAAGTCCCTTCATTCAAGTAATTTCAATCAAAGATTCAATCTTTACTCGTTGAAATACTCTTGGGGATGTCATAGGGAACTCGAATAAGTTTAACTCAAAACAGTCATTTTCTTTCCAAGATTCAATCTTTATACATTAAAAAGGTCTTGTAACATAATAGGTACCTTTACTACGGTATTTTCATTCAAAGATTCACTATTTAGTCATTAAAACGCTGTTCACGACTTCATAGGTAAATCGAATAAGTTGAACTCAGAACTATCATTTTATTCCAAAGATTCAATCTTTAGACATTAAAAAGGTCTAGTAACATAATAGGTACCTTTATTGAGGTGTTTTCATACAAAGATTCAATCTTTATTCATTAAAACACTCTTCGCGACTTCATAGGTAACTCGAATAAGTTAAACTCAAAACTCTAACTTTCTTTCCAAGATTCAATCTTTGTACATTAAAAAGGTCTAGTGACATAATAGCTACCTTGATTGAGGTAATTACATTCAAAGATTCAATATTTACTCATGAAAACACTCTTTGGGACGTTACAGGGAACGTGAATAAGTTTAACTCAAAACTCTCATTTTCTTTCAAAGATACAGTCTTTATACATTAAAAAGGTCTACTAACAAAATAAGTACCTTTATTGAGGTAGTTTCATTCAAAGATTCAATCTTTAGTCACTAAAACACTCTCCGCAACTTCATAGGTAACTCGAATAAGTTGAACTCAAAACTCTCTTGTTCTTTCAAAGATTCAATCTTTATACATTAAAAAGGTTTAGTGACAGAATAGGTACCTTGATTGAGGTAATTTCATTCAAAGATTCAATCTTTACTCATTAAAACACTCATCGTGACGTCAAAGGGAACTTGAATAACTTTTACTCGGAACACTCATTTCTTTTCAAAACGTCAATCTTTATAAATTAAAAAGGTCTAGTGATGTAATAGCTACCTTGATTGAGGTAATTTCATTCAATGATTCAATCTTTACTCGTTAAGACACTCTTCGGGACGTTACAGGGAACTCGAATAAGTTTAACTCAAAAATCTCGTTTTCTTTCTAAGATTCAATCTTTATACATTGGGAAGGTCTAGTAACAGAATTGGTACCTTTATTGTGGTATTTTTCATTCAAAGATTCCATCTTCAGTCATTAAAACACTCTTTGCGATTTCATAGGTAACTCGAATAAGTTAAACTCAAAACACTCATTTTCTTTCAAAGATTCAATTTTTATACATTACAAAGGTCTAGTGGTAGAATAGGTACCTTGATTACGGTAATTTCATTCAAAGATTCAATCTTTACTCATTAAAACACTCTTCGTGACGTCAAAGGGAACTCGAATAACTTTAACTCAAAACTCTCATTTCTTTTCAAAGATTCAATCTTTATACAATAAAAATTTCTAGTGACTTAATAGGTACCTCGATTGAGGTAATTTTATTCAAAGATTCAATCTTTATTCATTAAAACACTCTTCGGGATGTCAAAAGAAACTCGAATAAGTTTAACTCAAAACTCTAATTTTCTTTCAAAGATTCAATCTTTATACATCAATAAGATCTAGTAACATAATAGGTTCCTGTATTGAGGAATTTTCATTCGAAGATTCAATCTTTGGTCATTAAAACACTCTTCGCGACTTCATAGGTAACTCGAATAAGTTAAACTCAATACTCTCATTTTTTTTCAAAGATTCCATCTTTATACATTAAAAAGGTCTACTGACATAATAGGTACATTGATTAAGATAATTTCGTTCAAAGATTCATTCTTTACTCATTAAAACACGCTTCGTGACGTCAAAGGAAACTCAAATAACTCTAACTCAAAACTCGTAGTTCTTTACAAATATTCAATCTTTATACATTAAAAAGGTCTAGTGACATAATAGGTACCTTGATTGAGATAATTTCATTCAAAGATTCAATATTTACCCTTTAAAACACTCTTCGAGACGTCGCAGGGAACTCGAATATGTTTAACTTAAAACTCTCATTTTCTTTCGAAGCTTGAACCTTTATACATTAAAAAGGTCTAGTGACATAATAAGTACCTCTATTGAGGTAATTTCATACAAAGATTCAATCCTTACGCGTTAAAACACTATTCGGGACGTCACAGGGAACTCGGATAGGTTCAACTCATAACGCTCATTTCTTTTTAAAGATTCAATCTTTATATATAAAAGGTCCAGGGACAAAATAAGTCCCTTGATTCAAGTAATTTCAATCAAAGATTCAATCTTTACTCGTTGAAATACTCTTCGGGATGTCATAGGGAACTCGAATAAGTTTAACTCAAAACAGTCATTTTCTTTCCAAGATTCAATCTTTATACATTAAAAAGGTCTTGTAACATAACAGGTACCTTTACTACGGTATTTTCATTCAAAGATTCATTATTTAGTCATTAAAACACTATTCACGACTTCATAGGTAAATCGAATAAGTTGAACTCAGAACTATCATTTTATTCCAAAGATTCAGTCTTTAGACATTAAAAAGGTCTAGTAACATAATAGGTACCTTTATTGAGGTGTTTTCATTCAAAGATTCAATCTTTATTCATTAAAACACTCTTCGCGACTTCATAGGTAACTCGAATAAGTTAAACTCAAAACTCTCACTTTCTTTCCAAGATTCAATCTTTGTACATTAAAAAGGTCTAGTGACATAATAACTACCTTGATTGAGGTAATTACATTCAAAGATTCAATATTTACTCATTAAAACACTCTTTTGGACGTTACAGGGAACGTGAAGAAGTTTAACTCAAAACTCTCATTTTCTTTCAAAGATACAGTCTTTATACATTAAAAAGGTCTACTAACAAAATAAGTACCTTTATTGAGGTAGTTTCATTCAAAGATTCAATCTTTAGTCTTTAAAACACTCTTCGCAACTTCATAGGTAACTCGAATAAGTTGAACTCAAAACTCTCATGTTCTTTCAAAGATTCAATCTTTATACATTAAAAAGGTTTAGTGAAAGAATAGGTACCTTGATTGAGGTAATTTCATTCAAAGATTCAATCTTTACTCATTAAAACACTCTTCGTGACGTCAAAGGGAACTTGAATAACTTTAACTCGGAACACTCATTTCTTTTCAAAACGTCAATCTTTATAAATTAAAAAGGTCTAGTGATGTAATAGATACCTTGATTGAGGTAATTTCATTCAATGATTTAATCTTTACTCATTAAGACACTCTTCGGGACGTTACAGGGAACTCGAATAAGTTTAACTCAAAAATCTCGTTTTATTTCAAAGATTCAATCTTTATACATTGGAAAGGTCTAGTAACAGAATTGGTACCTTTATTGTGGTATTTTTCATTCAAAGATTCCATCTTCAGTCATTAAAACACTCTTCGCGATTTCATAGGTAACTCGAATAAGTTAAACTCAAAACACTCATTTTCTTTCAAAGATTCAGTCTTTATACATTACAAAGGTCTAGTGGTAGAATAGGTACCTTGATTGAGGTAATTTCATTCAAAGATTCAATCTTTACTCATTAAAACACTCTTCGTGACGTCAAAGGGAACTCGAATAACTTTAACTCAAAACTCTCATTTCTTTTCAAAGATTCAATCTTTATACAATAAAAATTTCTAGTGACTTAATAGGTACCTCGATTGAGGTAATTTCATTCAAAGATTCAATCTTTATTCATTAAAACACTCTTCGGGATGTCAAAAGGAACACGAATAAGTTTAACTTAAAACTCTAATTTTCTTTCAATCTTTATACATCAAAAAGATCTAGTAACATAATAGGTTCCTGTATTGAGGAATTTTCATTCGAAGATTCAATCTTTGGTCATTAAAACACTCTTCGCGGCTTCATAGGTAACTCGAATAAGTTAAACTCAATACTCTCATTTTTTTTCAAAGATTCCATCTTTATACATTAAAAAGGTCTACTGACATAATAGGTACATTGATTAAGATAATTTCGTTCAAAGATTCAATCTTTACTCATTAAAACACGCTTCGTGACGTCAAAGGGAACTCAAATAACTTTAACTCAAAACTCGTAGTTCTTTACAAATATTCAATCTTTATACATTAAAAAGGTCTAGTGACATAATAGGTACCTTGATTGAGGTAATTTCATTTAAAGATTCAATATTTACCCTTTAAAACACTCTTCGATACGTCGCAGGGAACTCGAATATGTTTAACTCAAAACTCTCATTTTCTTTCAAAGCTTGAACCTTTATACATTAAAAAGGTCTAGTGACATAATAAGTACCTCTATTGAGGTAATTTCATACAAAGATTCAATCCTTACGCGTTAAAACACTTTCCGGGACGTCATAGGGAACTCGGATAGGTTCAACTCATAACGCTCATTTCATTTTAAAGATTCAATCTTTATATATAAAAGGTCCAGGGACAAAATAAGTCCCTTGATTCAAGTAATTTCAATCAAAGATTCAATCTTTACTCGTTGAAATACTCTTCGGGATGTCATAGGGAACTCGAATAAGTTTAACTCAAAACAGTCATTTTCTTTCCAAGATTCAATCTTTATATATTAAAAAGGTCTTGTAACATAATAGGTACCTTTACTACGGTATTTTCATTCAAAGATTCATTATTTAGTCATTAAAACACTGTTCACGACTTCATAGGTAAATCGAATAAGTTGAACTCAGAACTATCATTTTATTCCAAAGATTCAATCTTTAGACATTAAAAAGGTCTAGTAACATAATAGGTACCTTTATTGAGGTGTTTTCATTCAAAGATTCAATCTTTATTCATTAAAACACTCTTCGCGACTTCATAGGTAACTCGAATAAGTTAAACTCAAAACTCTCACTTTCTTTCCGAGATTCAATCTTTGTACATTAAAAAGGTCTAGTGACATAATAGCTACCTTGATTAGGGTAATTACATTCAAAGATTCAATATTTACTCATTAAAACACTCTTTGGGACGTTACAGGGAACGTGAATAAGTTTAACTCAAAACTCTCATTTTCTTTTAAAGATACAGTCTTTATACATTAAAAAGGTCTACTAACAAAATAAGTACCTTTATTGAGGTAGTTTCATTCAAAGATTCAGTCTTTAGTTATTAAAACACTCTTCGCAACTTCATAGGTAACTCGAATAAGTTTAACTCAAAACTCTCATGTTCTTTCAAAGATACAGTCTTTATACAATAAAAAGGTCTACTGACAGAATAAGTACCTTTATTGAGGTAGTTTCATTCAAAGATTCAGTCTTTAGTCATTAAAACACTCTTCGCAACTTCATAGGTAACTCGAATAAGTTGAACTCAAAACTCTCATGTTCTTTAAAAGATTCAATCTTTATACATTAAAAAGGTTTAGTGACAGAATAGGTACCTTGATTGAGGTAATTTCATTCAATGATTCAATCTTTACTCATTAAAACACTCTTCGTGACGTCAAAGGGAACTTGAATAACTTTAACTCGGAACACTCATTTCTTTTCAAAACGTCAATCTTTATAAATTAAAAAGGTCTAGTGATGTAATAGATACCTTGATTGAGGTAATTTCATTCAATGATTTAATCTTTACTCATTAAGACACTCTTCGGGACGTTACAGGGAACTCGAATAAGTTTAACTCAAAAATCTCATTTTCTTTCAAAGATCCAATCTTTATACATTGGGAAGGTCTAGTAACAGAATTGGTACCTTTATTGTGGTACTTTTCATTCAAAGATTCCATCTTCAGTCATTAAAACACTCTTCGCGATTTCATAGGTAACCCGAATAAGTTAAACTCAAAACACTCATTTTCTTTCAAAGATTCAATCTTTATACATTACAAAGGTCTAGTGGTAGTATAGGTACCTTGATTGAGGTAATTTCATTCAAAGATTCAATCTTTACTCATTAAAACACTCTTCGTGACGTCAAAGGGAACTCGAATAACTTTAACTCAAAACTCTCATTTCTTTTCAAAGATTCAATCTTTATACAATAAAAATTTCTAGTGACTTAATAGGCACCTCGATCGAGGTAATTTCATTCAAAGATTCAATCTTTATTCATTAAAACACTCTTCGGGATGTCAAAAGGAACTCGAATAAGTTTAACTTAAAACTCTAATTTTCTTTCAAAGATTCAATCTTTATACATCAAAAAGATCTAGTAACATAATAGGTTCCTGTATTGAGGAATTTTCATTCGAAGATTCAATCTTTGGTCATTAAAACACTCTTCGCGACTTCACAGGTAACTCGATTAAGTTAAACTCAATACTCTCATTTTTTTCAAAGATTCCATCTTTATACATTAAAAAATTCTACTGACATAATAGGTACATTGATTGAGATAATTTCGTTCAAAGATTCAATCTTTACTCATTAAAACACGCTTCATAACGTCAAAGGGAACTCAAATAACTTTAACACAAAACTCGTAGTTCTTTACAAATATTCAATCTTTATACATTAAAAAGGTCTAGTGACATAATAGGTACCTTGATTGAGGTAATTTCATTCAAAGATTCAATATTTACTCTTTAAAACACTCTTCGAGACGTCGCAGGGAACTCGAATATGTTTAACTCAAAACTCTCATTTTCTTTCAAAGCTTGAACCTCTATACATTAAAAAGGTCTAGTGACATAATAAGTACCTCTATTGAGGTAATTTCATACAAAGATTCAATCCTTACCCGTTAAAACACTATTCGGGACGTCATAGGGAACTCGGATAGGTTCAACTCATAACGCTCATTTCTTTTCAAAGATTCAATCTTTATATATAAAAGGTCCAGGGACAAAATAAGTCCCTTGATTCAAGTAATTTCAATCAAAGATTCAATCTTTACTCGTTGAAATACTCTTCGGGATGTCATAGGGAACTAGAATAAGTTTAACTCAAAACAGTCATTTTCTTTCCAAGATTCAATCTTTATACATTAAAAAGGTCTTGTAACATAATAGGTACCTTTACTACGGTATTTTCATTCAAAGATTCATTATTTAGTCATTAAAACACTGTTCACGACTTCATAGGTAAATCGAATAAGTTGAACTCAGAGCTATCATTTTATTCCATAGATTCAATCTTTAGACATTAAAAAGGTCTAGTAACATAATAGGTACCTTTATTGAGGTGTATTCATTCAAAGATTCAATCTTTATTCATTAAAACACTCTTCGCGACTTCATAGGTAACTCGAATAAGTTAAACTCAAAACTCTCACTTTCTTTCCAAGATTCAATCTTTGTACATTAAAAAGGTCTAGTGACATAATAGCTACCTTGATTGAGGTAATTACATTCAAAGATTCAATATTTACTCATTAAAACACTCTTTGGGACGTTACAGGGAACGTGAATAAGTTTAACTCAAAACTCTCATTTTCTTTCAAAGATACAGTCTTTATACATTAAAAAGGTCTACTAACAAAATAAGTACCTTTATTGAGGTAGTTTCATTCAAAGATTCAGTCTTTAGTCACTAAAACACACTTCGCAACTTCATAGGTAACTCGAATAAGTGGAACTCAAAACTCTCATGTTCTTTCAAAGATTCAATCTTTATACATTAAAAAGGTTTAGTGACAGAATATGTACCTTGATTGAGGTAATTTCATTCAAAGATTCAATCTTTACTCATTAAAACACTCTTCGTGACATAAAAGGGAACTTGAATAACTTTAACTCGAAACACTCATTTCTTTTCAAAACGTCAATCTTTATAAATTAAAAAGGTCTAGTGATGTAATAGCTACCTTGATTGAGGTAATTTCATTCAATGATTCAATCTTTACTTATTAAGACACTCTTCGGGACGTTACAGGGAACTAGAATAAGTTTAACTCAAAAATCACATTTTCTTTCAAAGATTCAATCTTTATACATTGGGAAGGTCTAGTAACAGAATTGGTACCTTTATTGTGGTATTTTTCATTCAAAGATTCCATCTTCAGTCATTAAAACACTCTTCGCGATTTCATAGGTAACTCGAATAAGTTAAACTCAAAACACTCATTTTCTTTCAAAGATTCAATCTTTATACATTACAAAGGTCTAGTGGTAGAATAGGTACCTTGATTGAGGTAATTTCATTCAAAGATTCAATCTTTACTCATTAAAACACTCTTCGTGACGTCAAAGGGAACTCGAATAACTTTAACTCAAAACTCTCATTTCTTTTCAAAGATTCAATCTTTATACAATAAAAATTTCTAGTGACTTAATAGGTACCTCGATTGAGGTAATTTCATTCAAAGATTCAATCTTTAGTCATTAAAACACTCTTCGGGTTGTCAAAAGGAACTCGAATAAGTTTAACTCAAAACTCTAATTTTCTTTCAAAGATTCAATCTTTATACATCAAAAAGATCTAGTAACATAATAGGTTCCTGTATTGAGGAATTTTCATTCGAAGATTCAATCTTTGGTCATTAAAACACTCTTCGCGACTTCACAGGTAACTCGAATAAGTTAAACTCAATACTCTCATTTTTTTCAAAGATTCCATCTTTATACATTAAAAAGGTTTACTGACATAATAGGTACATTGATTGAGATAATTTCGTTCAAAGATTCAATCTTTACTCATTAAAACACGCTTCGTGACGTCAAAGGGAACTAAAATAACTTTAACTCAAAACTCGTAGTTCTTTACAAATATTCAATCTTTATACATTAAAAAGGTCTAGTGATATAATAGGTACCTTGATTGAGGTAATTTCATTCAAAAATTCAATATTTACTCTTTAAAACACTCTTCGAGACGTCGCAGGGAACTCGAATATGTTTAACTCAAAACTCTCATTTTCTTTCAAAGCTTGAACCTTTATACATTAAAAAGGTCTAGTGACATAATAAGCACCTCTATTGAGGTAATTTCATACAAAGATTCAATCCTTACGCGTTAAAACACTATTCGGGACGTCATAGGTAACTCGGATAGGTTCAACTCAGAACGCTCATTTCTTTTTAAAGATTCAATCTTTATATATAAAAGGTCCAGGGACAAAATAAGTCCCTTCATTCAAGTAATTTCAATCAAAGATTCAATCTTTACTCGTTGAAATACTCTTCGGGATGTCATAGGGAACTCGAATAAGTTTAACTCAAAACAGTCATTTTCTTTCCAAGATTCAATCTTTATACATTATAAAGGTCTTGTAACATAATAGGTACCTTTACTACGGTATTTTCATTCAAAGAATCATTATTTAGTCATTAAAACACTGTTCACGACTTCATAGGTAAATCGAATAAGTTGAACTCAGAACTATCATTTTATTCCAAAGATTCAATCTTTAGACATTAAAAAGGTCTAGTAACATAATAGGTACCTTTATTGAGGTGTTTTCATTCAAAGATTCAATCTTTATTCATTAAAACACTCTTCGCGACTTCATAGGTAACTCGTATAAGTTAAACTCAAAACTCTCACTTTCTTTCCAAGATTCAATCTTTGTACATTAAAAAGGTCTAGTGACATAATAGCTACCTTGATTGAGGTAATTACATTCAAAGATTCAATATTTACTCATTAAAACACTCTTTGGGACGTTACAGGGAACGTGAATAAGTTTAACTCAAAACTCTCATTTTCTTTTAAAGATACAGTCTTTATACATTAAAAAGGTCTACTAACAAAATAAGTACCTTTATTGAGGTAGTTTCATTCAAAGATTCAGTCTTTAGTCATTAAAACACTCTTCGCAACTTCATAGGTAACTCGAATAAGTTTAACTCAAAACTCTCATGTTCTTTCAAAGATACAGTCTTTATACATTAAAAAGGTCTACTGACAGAATAAGTACCTTTATTGAGGTAGTTTCATTCAAAGATTCAGTCTATAGTCATTAAAACACTCTTCGCAACTTCATAGGTAACTCGAATAAGTTGAACTCAAAACTCTCATGTTCTTCAAAAGATTCAATCTTTATACATTAAAAAGGTTTAGTGACAGAATAGGTACCTTGATTGAGGTAATTTCATTCCATGATTCAATCTTTACTCATTAAGACACTCTTCGGGACGTTACAGGGAACTCGAATAAGTTTAACTCAAAAATCTCATTTTCTTTCAAAGATCCAATCTTTATACATTGGGAAGGTCTAGTAACAGAATTGGTACTTTTATTGTGGTACTTTTCATTCAAAGATTCCATCTTCAGTCATTAAAACACTCTTCGCGATTTCATAGGTAACCCGAGTAAGTTAAACTCAAAACACTCATTTTCTTTCAAAGATTCAATCTTTATACATTACAAAGGTCTAGTGGTAGAATAGGTACCTTGATTGAGGTAATTTCATTCAAAGATTCAATCTTTACTCATTAAAACACTCTTCGTGACGTCAAAGGGAACTCGAATAACTTTAACTCAAAACTCTCATTTCTTTTCAAAGATTCAATCTTTATACAATAAAAATTTCTAGTGACTTAATAGGCACCTCGATTGAGGTAATTTCATTCAAAGATTCAATCTTTATTCATTAAAACACTCTTCGGGATGTCAAAAGGAACTCGAATAAGTTTAACTCAAAACTCTAATTTTCTTTCAAAGATTCAATCTTTATACATCAAAAAGATCTAGTAACATAATAGGTTCCTGTATTGAGGAATTTTCATTCGAAGATTCAATCTTTGGTCATTAAAACACTCTTCGCGACTTCACAGGTAACTCGAATAAGTTAAACTCAATACTCTCATTTTTTTCAAAGATTCCATCTTTATACATTAAAAAGGTCTACTGACATAATAGGTACATTGATTGAGATAATTTCGTTCAAAGATTCAATCTTTACTCATTAAAACACGCTTCGTGACGTCAAAGGGAACTCAAATAACTTTAACACAAAACTCGTAGTTCTTTACAAATATTCAATCTTTATACATTAAAAAGGTCTAGTGACATAATAGGTACCTTGATTGAGGTAATTTCATTCAAAGATTCAATATTTACTCTTTAAAACACTCTTCGAGACGTCGCAGGGAACTCGAATATGTTTAACTCAAAACTCTCATTTTCTTTCAAAGCTTGAACCTCTATACATTAAAAAGGTCTAGTGACATAATAAGTACCTCTATTGAGGTAATTTCATACAAAGATTCAATCCTTACGCGTTAAAACACTATTCGGGACGTCATAGGGAACTCGGATAGGTTCAACTCATAACGCTCATTTCTTTTCAAAGATTCAATCTTTATATATAAAAGGTCCAGGGACAAAATAAGTCCCTTGATTCAAGTAATTTCAATCAAAGATTCAATCTTTACTCGTTGAAATACTCTTCGGGATGTCATAGGGAACTCGAATAAGTTTAACTCAAAACAGTCATTTTCTTTCCAAGATTCAATCTTTACACATTAAAAAGGTCTTGTAACATAATAGGTACCTTTACTACGGTATTTTCATTCCAAGAATCATTATTTAGTCATTAAAACACTGTTCACGACTTCATAGGTAAATCGAATAAGTTGAACTCAGAACTATCATTTTATTCCAAAGATTCAATCTTTAGACATGAAAAAGGTCTAGTAACATAATAGGTACCTTTATTGAGGTGTTTTCATTCAAAGATTCAATCTTTATTCATTAAAACACTCTTCGCGACTTCATAGGTAACTCGAATAAGTTAAACTCAAAACTCTCACTTTCTTTCCAAGATTCAATCTTTGTACATTAAAAGGTCTAGTGACATAATAGCTACCTCGATTGAGGTAATTACATTCAAAGATTCAATATTTACTCATTAAAACACTCTTTGGGACGTTACAGGGAACGTGAATAAGTTTAACTCAAAACTCTCATTTTCTTTCAAAGATACAGTCTTTATACATTAAAAAGTTCTACTAACAAAATAAGTACCTTTATTGAGGTAGTTTAATTCAAAGATTCAATCTTTAGTCATTAAAACACTCTTCGCAACTTCATAGGTAACTCGAATAAGTTGAACTCAAAACTCTCATGTTCTTTCAAAGATTCAATCTTTATACATTGAAAATGTTTAGTGACAGAATAGGTACCTTGTTTGAGGTAATTTCGTTCAAAGATTCAATCTTTACTCATTAAAACACTCTTCGTGACATCAAAGGGAAGTTGAATAACTTTAACTCGAAACACCCATTTCTTTTCAAAACGTCAATCTTTATAAATTAAAAATGTCTAGTGATGTAATAGCTACCTTGATTGAGGTAATTTCATTCAATGATTCAATCTTTACTCACTAAGACACACTTCGGGACGTTACAGGGAACTCGAATAAGTTTAACTCAAAAATCTCATTTTCTTTCAAAGGTTCAAACTTTATACATTGGGAAGGTCTAGTAACAGAATTGGTACCTTTATTGTGGTATTTTTCTTTCAAAGATTCCATCTTCAGTCGTTAAAACACTCTTCGCGATTTCATAGGTAACTCGAATAAGTTAAACTCAAAACACTCATTTTCTTTCAAAGATTCAATCTTTATACATTACAAAGGTCTAGTGGTAGAATAGGTACCTTGATTAAGGTAATTTCATTCAAACATTCAATCTTTACTCATTAAAACACTCTTCGTGACGTCGAAGGGAACTCAAATAACTTTAACTCAAAACTCTCATTTCTTTTCAAAGATTCAACCTTTGTACAATAAAAATTTCTACTGACTTAATAGGTACCTCGAATGAGGTAATTTCATTCAAAGATTCAATCTTTATTCATTAAAACAATCTTCGGGATGTCAAAAGGAACTCGAATAAGTTTAACTCAAAACTCTAATTTTCTTTCAGAGATTCAATCTTTATACATCAAAAAGATCTAGTAACATAATAGGTTCCTGTATTGAGGAATTTTCATTCGAAGATTCAATATTTGGTCATTAAAACACTCTTCGCGACTTCACAGGTAACTCGAATAAGTTAAACTCAATACTCTCATTTTTTTCAAAGATTCCATCTTTATACATTAAAAAGGTCTACTCACATAATAGGTACATTGATTGAGATAATTTCGTTCAAAGATTCAATCTTTACTCATTAAAACACGCTTCGTGACGTCAAAGGGAACTCAAATAACTTTAACTCAAAACTCGTAGTTCTTTACAAATATTCAATCTTTATACATTAAAAAGGTCTAGTGACATAATAGGTACCTTGATTGAGGTAATTTCATTCAAAGATTCAATATTTACTCTTTAAAACACTCTCCGAGACGTCGCAGGGAACTCGAATATGTTTAACTCAAAACTCTCATTTTCTTTCAAAGCTTGAACCTTTATACTTTAAAAAGGTCTAGTGACATAATAAGTACCTCTATTGAGGTAATTTCATACAAAGATTCAATCCTTACGCGTTAAAACACTATTCGGGACGTCATAGGGAACTCGGATAGGTTCAACTCATAACGCTCATTTCTTTTTAAAGATTCAATCTTTATATATAAAAGGTCCAGGGACAAAATAAGTCCCTTGATTCAAGTAATTTCAATCAAAGATTCAATCTTTGCTCGTTGAAATACTCTTCGGGATGTCATAGGGAACTCGAATAAGTTTAACTCAAAACAGTCATTTTCTTTCCAAGATTCAATCTTTATACATTAAAAAGGTCTTGTAACATAATAGGTACCTTTACTACGGTATTTTCATTCAAAGATTCATTATTTAGTCATTAAAACACTGTTCACGACTTCATAGGTAAATCGAATAAGTTGAACTCAGAACTATCATTTTATTCCAAAGATTCAATCTTTAGACATTAAAAAGGTCTAGTAACATAATAGGTACCTTTATTGAGGTGTTTCATTCAAAGATTCAATCTTTATTAATTAAAACACTCTTCGCGACTTCATAGGTAACTCGAATAAGTTAAACTCAAAACTCTCACTTTCTTTCCAAGATTCAATCTTTGTACATTAAAAAGGTCTAGTGACATAATAGCTACCTTGATTGAGGTATTTACATTCAAAGATTCAATATTTACTCATTAAAACACTCTTTGGGACGTTACAGGGAACGTGAATAAGTTTAACTCAAAACTCTCATTTTCTTTCAAAGATACAGTCTTTATACATTAAAAAGGTCTACTAACAAAATAAGTACCTTTATTGAGGTAGTTTCATTCAAAGATTCAGTCTTTAGTCATTAAAATACTCTTCGCAACTTCATAGGTAACTCGAATAAGTTGAACTCAAAACTCTCATGTTCTTTCAAAGATTCAATCTTTATACGTTAAAAAGGTTTAGTGACAGAATAGGTACCTTGATTGAGGTAATTTCGTTCAAAGATTCAATCTTTACTCATTAAAACACTCTTCGTGACGTCAAAATGAACTTGAATAACTTTAACTCGAAACACCCATTTCTTTTCAAAACGTCAATCTTTATAAATTAAAAAGGTCTAGTGATGTAATAGCTACCTTGATTGAGGTAATTTCATTCAATGATTCAAGCTTTACTCTTTAAGACACTCTTCGGGACGTTACAGGGAACTCGAATAAGTTTAACCCAAAAATCCCATTTTCTTTCAAAGATTCAATCTTTATACATTGGGAAGGTCTAGTAACAGAATTGGTACCTTTATTGTGGTATTTTTCATTCAAAGATTCCATCTTCAGTCATTAAAACACTCTTCGCGATTTCATAGGTAACTCGAATAAGTTAAACTCAAAACACTCATTTTCTTTCAACGATTCAATCTTTATACATCACAAAGGTCTAGTGGTAGAATAGGTACCTTGATTGAGGTAATTTCATTCAAAGATTCAATCTTTACTCATTAAAACACTCTTCGTGACGTCAAAGGGAACTCGAATAACTTTAACTCAAAACTCTCATTTCTTTTCAAAGATTCAATCTTTATACGATAAAAATTTCTACTGACTTAATAGGTACCTCGATTGAGGTAATTTCATTCAAAGATTCAATCTTTATTCATTAAAACAATCTTCGGGATGTCAAAAGGAACTCGAATAAGTTTAACTCAAAACTCTAATTTTCTTTCAGAGATTCAATCTTTATACATCAAAAAGATCTAGTAACATAATAGGTTCCTGTATTGAGGAATTTTCATTCGAAGATTCAATCTTTGGTTATTAAAACACTCTTTGCGACTTCACAGGTAACTCGAATAAGTTAAACTCAATACTCTCATTTTTTTCAAAGATTCCATCTTTATACATTAAAAAGGTCTACTGACATAATAGGTACATTGATTGAGATAATTTCGTTCAAAGATTCAATCTTTACTCATTAAAACACGCTTCGTGACGTCAATGGGAACTCAAATAACGTTAACTCAAAACTCGTAGTTCTTTACAAATATTCAATCTTTATACATTAAAAAGGTCTAGTGACATAATAGGTACCTTGATTGAGGTAATTTCATTCAAAGATTCAATATTTACTCTTTAAAACACTCTTCGAGACGTCGCAGGGAACTCGAATATGTTTAACTCAAAACTCTCATTTTCTTTCAAAGCTTGAACCTTTATACATTAAAAAGGTCTAGTGACATAATAAGTACCTCTATTGAGGTAATTTCATACAAAGATTCAATCCTTACGCGTTAAAACACTATTCGGGACGTCATAGGGAACTCGGATAGGTTCAACTCATAACGCTCATTTCTTTTTAAAGATTCAATCTTTATATATAAAAGGTCCAGGGACAAAATAAGTCCCTTGATTCAAGTAATTTCAATCAAAGATTCAATCTTTGCTCGTTGAAATACTCTTCGGGATGTCATAGGGAACTCGAATAAGTTTAACTCAAAACAGTCATTTTCTTTCCAAGATTCAATCTTTATACATTAAAAAGGTCTTGTAACATAATAGGTACCTTTACAACGGTATTTTCATTCAAAGATTCATTATTTAGTCATTAAAACACTGTTCACGACTTCATAGGTAAATCGAATAAGTTGAACTCAGAACTATCATTTTATTCCAAAGATTCAATCTTTAGACATTAAAAAGGTCTAGTAACATAATAGGTACCTTTATTGAGGTGTTTTCATTCAAAGATTCAATCTTTATTCATTAAAACACTCTTCGCGACTTCATAGGAAACTCGAATAAGTTAAACTCAAAACTCTCACTTTCTTTCCAAGATTCAATCTTTGGACATTAAAAAGGTCTAGTTACATAATAGCTACCTTGATTGAGGTAATTACATTCAAAGATTCAATATTTACTCATTAAAACACTCTTTGGGACGTTACAGGGAACGTGATTAAGTTTAACTCAAAACTCTCATTTTCTTTCAAAGATACAGTCTTTATACATTAAAAAGGTCTACTAACAAAATAAGTACCTTTATTGAGGTAGTTTCATTCAAAGATTCAGTCTTTAGTCATTAAAACACTCTTCGCAACTTTATAGGTAACTCGAATAAGTTGAACTCAAAACTCTCATGTTCTTTCAAAGATTCAATCTTTATACATTAAAAAGGTTTAGTGACAGAATAGGTACCTTGATTGAGGTAATTTCGTTCAAAGATTCAATCTTTACTCATTAAAACACTCTTCGTGACGTCAAAATGAACTTGAATAACTTTAACTCGAAACACCCATTTCTTTTCAAAACGTCAATCTTTATAAATTAAAAAGGTCTAGTGATGTAATAGCTACCTTGATTGAGGTAATTTCATTCAATGATTCAAGCTTTACTCTTTAAGACACTCTTCGGGACGTTACAGGGAACTCGAATAAGTTTAACCCAAAAATCTCATTTTCTTTCAAAGATTCAATCTTTATACATTGGGAAGGTCTAGTAACAGAATTGGTACCTTTATTGTGGTATTTTTCATTCAAAGATTCCATCTGCAGTCATTAAAACACTCTTCGCGATTTCATAGGTAACTCGAATAAGTTAAACTCAGAACACTCATTTTCTTTCAAAGATTCAATCTTTATACATTACAAAGGTCTAGTGGTAGAATAGGTACCTTGATTGAGGTAATTTCATTCAAAGATTCAATCTTTACTCATTAAAACACTCTTCGTGACGTCAAAGGGAACTCGAATAACTTTAACTCAAAACTCTCATTTCTTTTCAAAGATTCAATCTTTATACAATAAAAATTTCCACTGACTTAATAGGTACCTCGATTGAGGTAATTTCATTCAAAGATTCAATCTTTATTCATTAAAACAATCTTCGTGATGTCAAAAGGAACTCGAATAAGTTTAACTCAAAACTCTAATTTTCTTTCAGAGATTCAATCTTTATACATCAAAAAGATCTAGTAACATAATAGGTTCCTGTATTGAGGAATTTTCATTCGAAGATTCAATCTTTGGTTATTAAAACACTCTTCGCGACTTCACAGGTAACTCGAATAAGTTAAACTCAATACTCTCATTTTTTTCAAAGATTCCATCTTTATACATTAAAAAGGTCTACTGACATAATAGGTACATTGATTGAGATAATTTCGTTCAAAGATTCAATCTTTACTCATTAAAACACGCTTCGTGACGTCAAAGGGAACTCAAATAACTTTAACTTAAAACTCGTAGTTCTTTACAAATATTCAATCTTTATACATTAAAAAGGTCTAGTGACATAATAGGTACCTTGATTGAGGTAATTTCATTCAAAGATTCAATATTTACTCTTTAAAACACTCTTCGAGACGTCGCAGGGAACTCGAATATGTTTAACTCAAAACTCTCATTTTCTTTCAAAGCTTGAACCTTTATACATTAAAAAGGTCTAGTGACATAATAAGTACCTCTATTGAGGTAATTTCATACAAAGATTCAATCCTTACGCGTTAAAACACTATTCGGGACGTCATAGGGAACTCGGATAGGTTCAACTCATAACGCTCATTTCTTTTTAAAGATTCAATCTTTATATATAAAAGGTCCAGGGACAAAATAAGTCCCTTGATTCAAGTAATTTCAATCGAAGATTCAATCTTTGCTCGTTGAAATACTCTCATTTTCTTTCAAAGATTCAATCTTTATACATTGGGAAGGTCTAGTAACAGAATTGGTACCTTTATTGTGGTATTTTTCATTCAAAGATTCCATCTTCAGTCATTAAAACACTCTTCGCGATTTCATAGGTAACTCGAATAAGTTAAACTCAAAACACTCATTTTCTTTCAAAGATTCAATCTTTATACATTACAAAGGTCTAGTGGTAGAATAGGTACCTTGATTGAGGTAATTTCAGTGAAAGATTCAATCTTTACTCATTAAAACACTCTTCGGGACGTCAAAGGGAACTCGAATAACTTTAACTCAAAACTCTCATTTCTTTTCAAAGATTCAATCTTTATACAATAAAAATTTCTAGTGACTTAATAGGTACCTCGATTGAGGTAATTTCATTTAAAGATTCAATCTTTATTCATTAAAACACTCTTCGGGATGTCAAAAGGAACTCGAATAAGTTTAACTCAAAACTCTAATTTTCTTTCAAAGATTCAATCTTTATACATCAAAAAGATCTAGTAACATAATAGGTTCCTGTATTGAGGAATATTCATTCGAAGATTCAATCTTTGGTAATAAAAACACTCTTCGCGACATCACAGGTAACTCGAATAAGTTAAACTCAATACTCTCATTTTTTTCAAAGATTCCATCTTTATACATTAAAAAGGTCTACTGACATAATAGGTACATTAATTGAGATAATTTCGTTCAAAGATTCAATCTTTACTCATTAAAACACGCTTCGTGACGTCAAAGGGAACTCAAATAACTTTAACTCAAAACTCGTAGTTCTTTACAAATATTCAATCTTTATACATTAAAAAAGTCTAGTGACATAATAGGTACCTTGATTGAGGTAATTTCATTCAAAGATTCAATATTTACTCTTTAAAACACTCTTCGAGACGTCGTAGGGAACTCGAATATGTTTAACTCAAAACTC
Organism: Cornus florida; assembly: GCF_030987335.1. Lineage (NCBI taxonomy): Eukaryota > Viridiplantae > Streptophyta > Magnoliopsida > Cornales > Cornaceae > Cornus > Cornus florida. Next base: position 7,331 of record NW_026775675.1, on the reverse strand, counting down.
TCATTTTCTTTCAAAGCTTGAACCTTTATACATTAAAAAGGTCTAGTGACATAATAAGTACCTCTATTGAGGTAATTTCATACAAAAGTTCAATCCTTACACGTTAAAACACTATTCGGGACGTCATAGGGAACTCGGATAGGTTCAACTCATAACGCTCATTTCTTTTTAAAGATTCAATCTTTATATATAAAAGGTCCAGGGACAAAATAAGTCCCCTGATTCAAGTAATTTCAATCAAAGATTCAATCTATACTCGTTGAAATACTCTACGGGATGTCATAGGGAACTCGAATAAGTTTAACTCAAAACAGTCATTTTCTTTCCAAGATTCAATCTTTATACATTAAAAAGGTCTTGTAACATAATAGGTACCTTTACAACGGTATTTTCATTCAAAGATTCATTATTTAGTCATTAAAACACTGTTCACGACTTCTTAGGTAAATCGAATAAGTTGAACTCAGAATTATCATTTTATTCCAAAGATTCAATCTTTAGACATTAAAAAGGTCTAGTAACATAATAGGTACCTTTATTGAGGTGTTTTCATTCAAAGATTCAATCTTTATTCATTAAAACACTCTTCGCGACTTCATAGGTAACTCGAATAAGTTAAACTCAAAACTCTCACTTTCTTTCCAAGATTCAATCTTTGTACATTAAAAAGGTCTAGCGACATAATAGCTACCTTGATTGAGGTAATTACATTCAAAGATTCAATATTTACTCATTAAAACACTCTTTGGGACGTTACAGGGAACGTGAATAAGTTTAACTCAAAACTCTCATTTTCTTTCAAAGATACAGTCTTTATACATTAAAAAGGTCTACTAACAAAATAAGTACCTTTATTGAGGTAGTTTCATTCAAAGATTTAGTCTTTAGTCATTAAAACACTCTTCGCAACTTCATAGGTAACTCGAATAAGTTGAACTCAAAACTCTCATGTTCTTTCAAAGATTCAATCTTTATACATTAAAAAGGTTTAGTGACAGAATAGGTACCTTGATTGAGGTAATTTCGTTCAAAGATTCAATCTTTAATCATTAAAACACTCTTCGTGACGTCAAAATGAACTTGAATAACTTTAACTCGAAACACCCATTTCTTTTCAAAACGTCAATCTTTATAAATTAAAAAGGTCTAGTGATGTAATAGCTACCTTGATTGAGGTAATTTCATTCAATGATTCCAGCTTTACTCTTTAAGACACTCTTCGGGACGTTACAGGGAACTCGAATAAGTTTAACCCAAAAATCTCATTTTCTTTCAAAGATTCAATCTTTATACATTGGGAAGGTCTAGTAACAGAATTGGTACCTTTATTGTGGTATTTTTCATTCAAAGATTCCATCTTCAGTCATTAAAACACTCTTCGCGATTTCATAGGTAACTCGAATAAGTTAAACTCAAAACACTCATTTTCTTTCAAAGATTCAATCTTTATACATTACAAAGGTCTAGTGGTAGAATAGGTGCCTTGATTGAGGTAATTTCAGTGAAAGATTCAATATTTACTCATTAAAACACTCTTCGTGACGTCAAAGGGAACTCGAATAACTTTAACTCAAAACTCTCATTTCTTTTCAAAGATTCAATCTTTATACAATAAAAATTTCTAGTGACTTAATAGGTACCTCGATTGAGGTAATTTCATTTAAAGATTCAATCTTTATTCATTAAAACACTCTTCGGGATGTCAAAAGGAACTCGAATAAGTTTAAATCAAAACTCTAATTTTCTTTCAAAGATTCAATCTTTATACATCAAAAAGATCTAGTAACATAATAGGTTCCTGTATTGAGGAATTTTCATTCGAAGATTCAATCTTTGGTACTAAAAACACTCTTCGCGACATCACAGGTAACTCGAATAAGTTAAACTCAATACTCTCATTTTTTTCAAAGATTCCATCTTTATACATTAAAAAGGTCTACTGACATAATAGGTACATTAATTGAGATAATTTCGTTCAAAGATTCAATCTTTACTCATTAAAACACGCTTCGTGACGTCAAAGGGAACTCAAATAACTTTAACTCAAAACTCGTAGTTCTTTACAAATATTCAATCTTTATATATTAAAAAGGTCTAGTGACATAATAGGTACCTTGATTGAGGTAATTTCATTCAAAGATTCAATATTTACTCTTTAAAACACTCTTCGAGACGTCGTAGGGAACTCGAATATGTTTAACTCAAAACTCTCATTTTCTTTCAAAGCTTGAACCTTTATACATTAAAAAGGTCTAGTGACATAATAAGTACCTCTATTGAGGTAATTTCATACAAAAATTCAATCCTTACACGTTAAAACACTATTCGGGACGTCATAGGGAACTCGGATAGGTTCAACTCATAACGCTCATTTCTTTTTAAAGATTCAATCTTTATATATAAAAGGTCCAGGGACAAAATAAGTCCCCTGATTCAAGTAATTTCAATCAAAGATTCAATCTATACTCGTTGAAATACTCTACGGGATGTCATAGGGAACTCGAATAAGTTTAACTCAAAACAGTCATTTTCTTTCCAAGATTCAATCTTTATACATTAAAAAGGTCTTGTAACATAATAGGTACCTTTACTACGGTATTTTCATTCAAAGATTCATTATTTAGTCATTAAAACACTGTTCACGACTTCATAGGTAAATCGAATAAGTTGAACTCAGAATTATCATTTTATTCCAAAGATTCAATCTTTAGACATTAAAAAGGTCTAGTAACATAATAGGTACCTTTATTGAGGTGTTTTCATTCAAAGATTCAATCTTTATTCATTAAAACACTCTTCGCGACTTCATAGGTAACTCGAATAAGTTAAACTCAAAACTCTCACTTTCTTTCCAAGATTCAATCTTTGTACATTAAAAAGGTCTAGTGACATAATAGCTACCTTGATTGAGGTAATTACATTCAAAGATTCAATATTTACTCATTAAAACACTCTTTGGGACGTTACAGGGAACGTGAATAAGTTTAACTCAAAACTCTCATTTTCTTTCAAAGATACAGTCTTTATACATTAAAAAGGTCTACTAACAAAATAAGTACCTTTATTGAGGTAGTTTCATTCAAAGATTCAGTCTTTAGTCATTAAAACACTCTTCGCAACTTCATAGGTAACTCGAATAAGTTGAACTCAAAACTCTCATGTTCTTTCAAAGATTCAATCTTTATACATTAAAAAGGTTTAGTGATAGAATAGGTACCTTGATTGAGGTAATTTCATTCAAAGATTCAATCTTTACTCATTAAAACACTCTTCGTGACGTCAAAGGGAACTTGAATAACTTTAACTCGAAACACTCATTTCTTTTCAAAACGTCAATCTTTATAAATTAAAAAGGTCTAGTGATGTAATAGCTACCTTGATTGAGGTAATTTCATTCAATGATTCAGTCTTTACTCATTAAGACACTCTTCGGGACGTTACAGGGAACTCGAATAAGTTTAACTCAAACATTTCGTTTTCTTTCAAAGATCCAATCTTTATACATTGGGAAGGTCTAGTAACAGAATTGGTACCTTTATTGTGGTATTTTTCATTCAAAGATTCCATCTTCAGTCATTAAAACACTCTTCGCGATTTCAGAGGTAACTCGAATAAGTTAAACTCAAAACACTCATTTTCTTTCAAAGATTCAATCTTTATACATTACAAATGTCTAGTGGTAGAATAGGTACCTTGATTGAGGTAATTTCATTCAAAGATTCAATCTTTACTCATTAAAACACTCTTCGTGACGTCAAAGGGAACTCGAATAACTTTAACTCAAAACTCTCATTTCTTTTCAAAGATTCAATCTTTATACAATAAAAATTTCTAGTGACTTAATAGGTACCTCGATTGAGGTAATTTCATTCAAAGATTCAATCTTTATTCATTAAAACACTCTTCGGGATGTCAAAAGGAACTCGAATAAGTTTAACTCAAAACTCTAATATTCTTTCAAAGATTCAATCTTTATACATCAAAAAGATCTAGTAACATAATAGGTTCCTGTATTGAGGAATTTTCATTCGAAGATTCAATCTTTGGTCATTAAAACACTCTTCGCGACTTCACAGGTAACTCGAATAAGTTAAACTCAATACTCTCATTTTTTTCAAAGATTCCATCTTTATACATTAAAAAGGTCTACTGACATAATAGGTACATTGATTGAGATAATTTCGTTCAAAGATTCAATCTTTACTCATTAAAACACGCTTCGTGACGTCAAAGGGAACTCAAATAACTTTAACTCAAAACTCGTAGTTCTTTATAAATATTCAATCTTTATACATTAAAAAGGTCTAGTGACATAATAGGTACCTTGATTGAGGTAATTTCATTCAAAGATTCAATATTTACTCTTAAAAACACTCTTCGAGACGTCGCAGGGAACTCGAATATGTTTAACTCAAAACTCTCATTTTCTTTCAAAGCTTGAACCTTTATACATTAAAAAGGTTTAGTGACATAATAAGTACCTCTATTGAGGTAATTTCATACAAAGATTCAATCCTTACGCGTTAAAACACTATTCGGGACGTCATAGGGAACTCGGATTGGTTCAACTCATAACGCTCATTTCTTTTTAAAGATTCAATCTTTATATATAAAAAGTCCAGGGACAAAATAAGTCCCTTGATTCAAGTAATTTCAATCAAAGATTCAATCTTTACTCGTTGAAATACTCTTCGGGATGTCATAGGGAACTCGAATAAGTTTAACTCAAAACAGTCATTTTCTTTCCAAGATTCAATCTTTATACATTAAAAAGGTCTTGTAACATAATAGGTACCTTTACTACGGTATTTTCATTCAAAGATTCATTATTTAGTCATTAAAACACTGTTCACGACTTCATAGGTAAATCGAATAAGTTGAACTCAGAACTATCATTTTATTCCAAAGATTCAATCTTTAGACATTAAAAAGGTCTATTAACATAATAGGTACCTTTATTGAGGTGTTTTCATTCAAAGATTCAATCTTTATTCATTAAAACACTCTTTGCGACTTCATAGGTAACTCAAATAAGTTGAACTCAAAACTCTCACTTTCTTTCCAAGATTCAATCTTTGTACATTAAAAAGGTCTAGTGACATAATAGCTACCTTGATTGAGGTAATTACATTCAAAGATTCAATATTTACTCGTTAAAACACTCTTTGGGACGTTATAGGGAACGTGAATAAGTTTAACTCAAAACTCTCATTTTCTTTCAAAGATACAGTCTTTATACATTAAAAAGGTCTACTAACAAAATAAGTACCTTTATTGAGGTAATTTCATTACAAAGGTCTAGTGGTAGAATAGGTACCTTGATTGAGGTAATTTCATTCAAAGATTCAATCTTTACTCATTAAAACACTCTTCGTGACGTCAAAGGGAACTCGAATAACTTTAACTCAAAACTCTCATTTCTTTTCAAAGATTGAATCTTTATACAATAAAAATTTCTAGTGACTTAATAGGTACCTCGATTGAGGTAATTTCATTCAAAGATTCAATCTTTATTCATTAAAACACTCTTCGGGATGTCAAAAGGAACTCGAACAAGTTTAACTCAAAACTCTAATTTTCTTTCAAAGATTCAATCTTTATACATCAAAAAGATCTAGTAACATAATAGGTTCTTGTATTGAGGAATTTTCATTGGAAGATTCAATCTTTGGTCATTAAAACACTCTTCGCGACTTCATAGGTAACTCGAATAAGTTAAACTCAAAACTCTCACTTTCTTTCCAAGATTCAATCTTTGTACATTAAAAAGGTCTAGTGACATAATAGCTGCCTTGATTGAGGTAATTACATTCAAAGATTCAATATTTACTCATTAAAACACTCTTTGGGACGTTACAGGGAACGTGAATAAGTTTAACTCAAAACTCTCATTTTCTTTCAAAGATACAGTCTTTATACATTAAAAAGGTCTACTAATAAAATAAGTACCTTTATTGAGGTAGTTTCATTCAAAGATTCAGTCTTTAGTCACTAAAACACTCTTCGCAACTTCATAGGTAACTCGAATAAGTTGAACTCAAAACTCTCATGTTCTTTGAAAGATTCAATCTTTATACATTAAAAAGGTTTAGTGACAGAATAGGAACCTTGATTGAGGTAATTTCATTCAAAGATTCAATCTTTACTCATTAAGACACTCTTCGGGACGTTACAGGAAACTCGAATAAGTTTAACTCAAAAATCTCGTTTTCTTTCAAAGATACAATCTTTATACATTGGGAAGGTCTAGTAACAGAATTGGTACCTTTATTGCGGTATTTTTCATTCAAAGATTCCATCTTCAGTCATTAAAACACTCTTCGCGATTTCATAGGTAACTCGAATAAGTTAAACTCAAAACACTCATTTTCTTTCAAAGATTCAATCTTTATACATTACAAAGGTTTAGTGGTAGAATAGGTACCTTGATTGAGGTAATTTCATTCAAAGATTCAATCTTTACTCATTAAAACACTCTTCGTGACGTCAAAGGGAACTCGAATAACTTTCACTCAAAACTCTCATTTCTTTTCAATGATTCATTCTTTATACAATAAAAATTTCTAGTGACTTAATAGGTACCTCGATTGAGGTAATTTCATTCAAAGATTCAATCTTTATTCATTAAAACTCTCTTCGGGATGTCAAAAGGAACTCGAATAAGTTTAACTTAAAACTCTAATTTTCTTTCAAAGATTCAATCTTTATACATCAAAAAGATCTAGTAACATAATAGGTTCCTGTATTGAGGAATTTTCATTCGAAGATTCAATCTTTGGTCATTAAAACACACTTCGCGACTTCACAGGTAACTCGAATAAGTTAAACTCAATACTCTCATTTTTTTCAAAGATTCCATCTTTATACATTAAAAAGGTCTACTGACATAATAGGTACATTGATTGAGATAATTTCGTTCAAAGATTCAATCTTTACTCATTAAAACACGCTTCGTGACGTCAAAGGGAACTCAAATAACTTTAACTCAAAACTCGTAGTTCTTTACAAATATTCAATCTTTATACATTAAAAAGGTTAGTGACATAATAGGTACCTTGTGATACCCCCGGATTTCCGGATGCGGGTTGGCCAGGCCCACGCCCGATTACCCGAGGATATCAAAACAATTAGCAATTTAATGAACACAGAATACAATATAGAAAACAAGAATGAATAAAATTTTGCTGAAAAGAACCTAGAATGATAATCCAATAATTGAAAACCTCAGAATAAATAATTTCATTGATAATTAAAACTATTTTTGATACAACTGATCCACCAAGAATGGAAATCGTTCTCCAATGTATACAACTCGGGAATCCATCTAGTGG
>NW_026775674.1:0-46460 GCF_030987335.1 Cornus florida | reverse complement strand
AAGTTAGACTCAAAATTCTCATTTTGTTTCAAGGATTCAATCTTTATTCACTAAAAAGGTCTAGTGACATAATATGTTCCTTGATTGAGGCAATTTCATTCAAAGATTTCATCTTTACTCATTAAAACACTCTTTGTGATGTCAAAGGTAACTCGAACAAGTTTAACTCAAAACTCTCATCTTCTTTCAAAGATTTAATCTTCATACATTAAAATGGTCTAGTGACATAATAGGTACTTTGATTGAGGTATTTTCGTTCAAAGATTCAATCTTTAGTCATTAAAACACTCTTCGCGACTGCTTTAGGAACTCGAATAAGTTAAACTCAGTACTCACATTTTCTTTCAAAGATGCAATCTTTATAAATTAAAAAGGTCGAGTGACATAATAGGTATCTCGATTCAAGTAATTTCATTTAAAGATTCAATCTTTACTCATTAAAGTACTCTTCGTGACGTCAAAGGGAACTTGAATAAGTTTAACTCAAAACTCTTATTTTCTTTCAAAGATTCAATCTTCATATATTAAAAACGTCTAGTGATATAACGGGTACCTTGATTGAGGTATTTTTCATTCAAAGATTCAATCTTTAGTCATTAGAACACTCTTCGGGACTTCATAGGGAACTCGAATAAGTTAAACTCAAAACTCTCACTCCAAAATTCAACCTTTACTCGTTAAAACACTCTTCGTGGCGTCCAAGGGAACTCGAATAAGTTGAACTCAAAACTCTCATCTTCTTTCAAAGATTCAATCCTAATGCATTGAAAATGTCTGGTGACATAATTTGTACCTTGATTGAGGTATTTTGATTTAAAGATTCTTTCTTTAGTTATTAAAACACTCTTCGCGACTTCATAGGGAAATCGAATAAATTAAACTCAAAATTCTCATTTTGTTTCGAGGATTCAATCTTTTTTCATTAAAAAGATCTAGTGAAATAATAGGTTCGTTGATTGAGGTAATTTCATTCGAAGATTCCTTCTTTACTCATTAAAACACTCTTCGTGATGTCAAAGGTAACTCGAATAAGTTTAGCACAAAACTCTCATCTTCTTTCAAAGATTTAATCTTTATACATTAGAATGGTTTAGTGACATAATAGGTACTTTGATTGAGTTATTTTCATTCAAATATTCAATCTTAAGTCATTAAAACACTCTTCGCGACTGCATAGGGAACTCGAATGAGTTAAACTCAGAACTTACCTTTTCTTTCAAAGATTATAAATTAAAAAGGTCAAGTGACATAATAGGTATCTTGATTCAGGTAATTTCATTCAAAGATTCAATCTTTACTCATTAAAGTACTCTTCGTGACATCAAAGGAAACTTGAATAAGTTTATCTCAAAACTCTTATTTTCTTTCATAGATTCCATCTTTATACACTAAAAACGTCTACTGACATAATGGGTACATTGATTGAAGTATTTTCATTCAAAGATTCAATCTTTATTCACTAAAACACTCTTCAGGACTTCATAGGGAACTCGAATAAGTTAAACTCAAAACTCTCATTTCCTTTCGTAGATTCAATCTTTATACATTAAAAAGATCTAGTGACATATTAGGTACCGTGAATGAGGTAATTTGATTCAAAGATTCAATCTTTACTCATTAAAACACTCTTCGTGATGTCAAAGCCAACTCGAATAAGTTGCACACAAAACACTAATTTTCTTCCAAAGATTCAATATTTATACATTAAAAAAGGTCTAGTGACATAAAGGGTATCTTTATTGTGATATTTTCATTCAAAGATGCAATATTTAGTCATTAAAACACTCTTCGGGACTTCGTAGGGAACTCGAATAAGTTAAACTCAAAACTCTCATTTTCTTTCGTATATTCAATTTTATACATTAAAAAGGTCTAGTGACACAATCGGTACCCTGAATTAGGTAATTTCATTCCAAGATTCAATCTTTACGCAATAAAACACTCTTCGTGATGTCAAAGGGAACTCGAATAAGTTCAACAGAAAACACTAATTTTCTTCCAAAGATTTAATCTTTATACATTAAAAAAGCTCTAGTGCATAATGGGTAACTTTATTGAGGTATTTTCATTCAAAGATGCAATATTTTACTCATTAAAACACTCATCGTGACGTCAAAGGGAATTCAAAGATTCAATCTTTACTCCTTAGAACACTCTTCGTGACTTTAAAAGGAATTCGAATCAGTTTAACTCAAAACTCTCATTTTCTTTCAAAGATTTAATCTTTATACATTAAGAATGTCTAGTGACATAGTAGGTACTTTGATTGAGGTATTTTCATTCAAAGATTCAATCTTTAGTCATTAAAATACTCTACGCGACTTCATATGAAAACTCGAATAGGTTAAACTCAAAACTATCATTTTCCTTTAAAGATTCTCCCTTTATGTGTTAAAACGGCCTAGTGACATAGTAGGTACCTTGATTGAGGTAATTTCATTCAAAGATTCAATTTTACTCATTAAAACACTCTTCGTGACGTCAAGGGGAACTCGAATAAGTTTAACTCAAAACAATCATTTTCTATCAAAGATTTAATCTTTATACATTAAAATGTTCTAGTTACAAAATATGTACCTTAATTGAGGAATTTTCATCCAAGGATTCAATCTTCACTCATTAAAACACCCTTCGGGACGTCAAAGGGAACTTGAATAAATTTAACTCAAAAGTCTCATTTTATTTCAAAGATTCAATCTTTATATATAAAAAACGTCTAGTGACATAATGGGTACCTTGATTGAAATATTTTCATTCAAAGATTCAATCTTTGGTCATTAAAACACTCTTCGACATTTCATTGGGAACTCGAATAAGTTAAACTCAAATCTCTCATTTTTTTCCAAAGTTTCAACCTTTTTACATTAAAAAGGTTTATTGACATAATAGGTACCTTAATTGAGGAGATTTCATTCAAAGATTCTATCTTTACTCCTTAAAACACTCTTCGTGATGTCAAAGGTAACTCGGATAAGTTTAACTCAAAACTCTCATTTTATTTCAAAGATTTCATCTTTATACATTAAAAAGGCCTAGTGACATAATAGATACCATGATTGAGGTAATTTCATTCAAAGATTCAATCTTTGTCCATTAAAACACGCTACGCGACTTCGTAGGGAACTCGAATAAGTTAAACTCAAAACTCTCATTTTCTTTAAAAGATTCAATCTTTAAACATTAAAAAGGTCAAGTGACTTAATAGGTACCTGGATTGAGGTAATTTCATTCCAACATTCAATCTTTACTCATTAAAACTCTCTTCGCGACGTCAAAGGGAACTCGAATAAGTTGAACTCAAAACTCTCATCTATTTTGAAAGATTCAATCTTTACGCATTAAAAAGGCTAGTGACAAAATTTATACCTTGATTGAGGTATTTTGATTCAAAGATTCATTCTTTAGTCATTAAAACACTCTTCGCGACTTCATAGGGAAATCGAATAAGTTAGACTCAAAATTCTCATTTTGTTTCAAGGATTCAATCTTTATTCACTAAAAAGGTCTAGTGACATAATATGTTCCTTGATTGAGGCAATTTCATTCAAAGATTTCATCTTTACTCATTAAAACACTCTTTGTGATGTCAAAGGTAACTCGAACAAGTTTAACTCAAAACTCTCATCTTCTTTCAAAGATTTAATCTTCATACATTAAAATGGTCTAGTGACATAATAGGTACTTTGATTGAGGTATTTTCGTTCAAAGATTCAATCTTTAGTCATTAAAACACTCTTCGCGACTGCTTTAGGAACTCGAATAAGTTAAACTCAGTACTCACATTTTCTTTCAAAGATGCAATCTTTATAAATTAAAAAGGTCGAGTGACATAATAGGTATCTCGATTCAAGTAATTTCATTTAAAGATTCAATCTTTACTCATTAAAGTACTCTTCGTGACGTCAAAGGGAACTTGAATAAGTTTAACTCAAAACTCTTATTTTCTTTCAAAGATTCAATCTTCATATATTAAAAACGTCTAGTGATATAACGGGTACCTTGATTGAGGTATTTTTCATTCAAAGATTCAATCTTTAGTCATTAGAACACTCTTCGGGACTTCATAGGGAACTCGAATAAGTTAAACTCAAAACTCTCACTCCAAAATTCAACCTTTACTCGTTAAAACACTCTTCGTGGCGTCCAAGGGAACTCGAATAAGTTGAACTCAAAACTCTCATCTTCTTTCAAAGATTCAATCCTAATGCATTGAAAATGTCTGGTGACATAATTTGTACCTTGATTGAGGTATTTTGATTTAAAGATTCTTTCTTTAGTTATTAAAACACTCTTCGCGACTTCATAGGGAAATCGAATAAATTAAACTCAAAATTCTCATTTTGTTTCGAGGATTCAATCTTTTTTCATTAAAAAGATCTAGTGAAATAATAGGTTCGTTGATTGAGGTAATTTCATTCGAAGATTCCTTCTTTACTCATTAAAACACTCTTCGTGATGTCAAAGGTAACTCGAATAAGTTTAGCACAAAACTCTCATCTTCTTTCAAAGATTTAATCTTTATACATTAGAATGGTTTAGTGACATAATAGGTACTTTGATTGAGTTATTTTCATTCAAATATTCAATCTTAAGTCATTAAAACACTCTTCGCGACTGCATAGGGAACTCGAATGAGTTAAACTCAGAACTTACCTTTTCTTTCAAAGATTATAAATTAAAAAGGTCAAGTGACATAATAGGTATCTTGATTCAGGTAATTTCATTCAAAGATTCAATCTTTACTCATTAAAGTACTCTTCGTGACATCAAAGGAAACTTGAATAAGTTTATCTCAAAACTCTTATTTTCTTTCATAGATTCCATCTTTATACACTAAAAACGTCTACTGACATAATGGGTACATTGATTGAAGTATTTTCATTCAAAGATTCAATCTTTATTCACTAAAACACTCTTCAGGACTTCATAGGGAACTCGAATAAGTTAAACTCAAAACTCTCATTTCCTTTCGTAGATTCAATCTTTATACATTAAAAAGATCTAGTGACATATTAGGTACCGTGAATGAGGTAATTTGATTCAAAGATTCAATCTTTACTCATTAAAACACTCTTCGTGATGTCAAAGCCAACTCGAATAAGTTGCACACAAAACACTAATTTTCTTCCAAAGATTCAATATTTATACATTAAAAAAGGTCTAGTGACATAAAGGGTATCTTTATTGTGATATTTTCATTCAAAGATGCAATATTTAGTCATTAAAACACTCTTCGGGACTTCGTAGGGAACTCGAATAAGTTAAACTCAAAACTCTCATTTTCTTTCGTATATTCAATTTTATACATTAAAAAGGTCTAGTGACACAATCGGTACCCTGAATTAGGTAATTTCATTCCAAGATTCAATCTTTACGCAATAAAACACTCTTCGTGATGTCAAAGGGAACTCGAATAAGTTCAACAGAAAACACTAATTTTCTTCCAAAGATTTAATCTTTATACATTAAAAAAGCTCTAGTGCATAATGGGTAACTTTATTGAGGTATTTTCATTCAAAGATGCAATATTTTACTCATTAAAACACTCATCGTGACGTCAAAGGGAATTCAAAGATTCAATCTTTACTCCTTAGAACACTCTTCGTGACTTTAAAAGGAATTCGAATCAGTTTAACTCAAAACTCTCATTTTCTTTCAAAGATTTAATCTTTATACATTAAGAATGTCTAGTGACATAGTAGGTACTTTGATTGAGGTATTTTCATTCAAAGATTCAATCTTTAGTCATTAAAATACTCTACGCGACTTCATATGAAAACTCGAATAGGTTAAACTCAAAACTATCATTTTCCTTTAAAGATTCTCCCTTTATGTGTTAAAACGGCCTAGTGACATAGTAGGTACCTTGATTGAGGTAATTTCATTCAAAGATTCAATTTTACTCATTAAAACACTCTTCGTGACGTCAAGGGGAACTCGAATAAGTTTAACTCAAAACAATCATTTTCTATCAAAGATTTAATCTTTATACATTAAAATGTTCTAGTTACAAAATATGTACCTTAATTGAGGAATTTTCATCCAAGGATTCAATCTTCACTCATTAAAACACCCTTCGGGACGTCAAAGGGAACTTGAATAAATTTAACTCAAAAGTCTCATTTTATTTCAAAGATTCAATCTTTATATATAAAAAACGTCTAGTGACATAATGGGTACCTTGATTGAAATATTTTCATTCAAAGATTCAATCTTTGGTCATTAAAACACTCTTCGACATTTCATTGGGAACTCGAATAAGTTAAACTCAAATCTCTCATTTTTTTCCAAAGTTTCAACCTTTTTACATTAAAAAGGTTTATTGACATAATAGGTACCTTAATTGAGGAGATTTCATTCAAAGATTCTATCTTTACTCCTTAAAACACTCTTCGTGATGTCAAAGGTAACTCGGATAAGTTTAACTCAAAACTCTCATTTTATTTCAAAGATTTCATCTTTATACATTAAAAAGGCCTAGTGACATAATAGATACCATGATTGAGGTAATTTCATTCAAAGATTCAATCTTTGTCCATTAAAACACGCTACGCGACTTCGTAGGGAACTCGAATAAGTTAAACTCAAAACTCTCATTTTCTTTAAAAGATTCAATCTTTAAACATTAAAAAGGTCAAGTGACTTAATAGGTACCTGGATTGAGGTAATTTCATTCCAACATTCAATCTTTACTCATTAAAACTCTCTTCGCGACGTCAAAGGGAACTCGAATAAGTTGAACTCAAAACTCTCATCTATTTTGAAAGATTCAATCTTTACGCATTAAAAAGGCTAGTGACAAAATTTATACCTTGATTGAGGTATTTTGATTCAAAGATTCATTCTTTAGTCATTAAAACACTCTTCGCGACTTCATAGGGAAATCGAATAAGTTAGACTCAAAATTCTCATTTTGTTTCAAGGATTCAATCTTTATTCACTAAAAAGGTCTAGTGACATAATATGTTCCTTGATTGAGGCAATTTCATTCAAAGATTTCATCTTTACTCATTAAAACACTCTTTGTGATGTCAAAGGTAACTCGAACAAGTTTAACTCAAAACTCTCATCTTCTTTCAAAGATTTAATCTTCATACATTAAAATGGTCTAGTGACATAATAGGTACTTTGATTGAGGTATTTTCGTTCAAAGATTCAATCTTTAGTCATTAAAACACTCTTCGCGACTGCTTTAGGAACTCGAATAAGTTAAACTCAGTACTCACATTTTCTTTCAAAGATGCAATCTTTATAAATTAAAAAGGTCGAGTGACATAATAGGTATCTCGATTCAAGTAATTTCATTTAAAGATTCAATCTTTACTCATTAAAGTACTCTTCGTGACGTCAAAGGGAACTTGAATAAGTTTAACTCAAAACTCTTATTTTCTTTCAAAGATTCAATCTTCATATATTAAAAACGTCTAGTGATATAACGGGTACCTTGATTGAGGTATTTTTCATTCAAAGATTCAATCTTTAGTCATTAGAACACTCTTCGGGACTTCATAGGGAACTCGAATAAGTTAAACTCAAAACTCTCACTCCAAAATTCAACCTTTACTCGTTAAAACACTCTTCGTGGCGTCCAAGGGAACTCGAATAAGTTGAACTCAAAACTCTCATCTTCTTTCAAAGATTCAATCCTAATGCATTGAAAATGTCTGGTGACATAATTTGTACCTTGATTGAGGTATTTTGATTTAAAGATTCTTTCTTTAGTTATTAAAACACTCTTCGCGACTTCATAGGGAAATCGAATAAATTAAACTCAAAATTCTCATTTTGTTTCGAGGATTCAATCTTTTTTCATTAAAAAGATCTAGTGAAATAATAGGTTCGTTGATTGAGGTAATTTCATTCGAAGATTCCTTCTTTACTCATTAAAACACTCTTCGTGATGTCAAAGGTAACTCGAATAAGTTTAGCTCAAAACTCTCATCTTCTTTCAAAGATTTAATCTTTATACATTAGAATGGTTTAGTGACATAATAGGTACTTTGATTGAGTTATTTTCATTCAAATATTCAATCTTAAGTCATTAAAACACTCTTCGCGACTGCATAGGGAACTCGAATGAGTTAAACTCAGAACTTACCTTTTCTTTCAAAGATTATAAATTAAAAAGGTCAAGTGACATAATAGGTATCTTGATTCAGGTAATTTCATTCAAAGATTCAATCTTTACTCATTAAAGTACTCTTCGTGACATCAAAGGAAACTTGAATAAGTTTATCTCAAAACTCTTATTTTCTTTCATAGATTCCATCTTTATACACTAAAAACGTCTACTGACATAATGGGTACATTGATTGAAGTATTTTCATTCAAAGATTCAATCTTTATTCACTAAAACACTCTTCAGGACTTCATAGGGAACTCGAATAAGTTAAACTCAAAACTCTCATTTCCTTTCGTAGATTCAATCTTTATACATTAAAAAGATCTAGTGACATATTAGGTACCGTGAATGAGGTAATTTGATTCAAAGATTCAATCTTTACTCATTAAAACACTCTTCGTGATGTCAAAGCCAACTCGAATAAGTTGCACACAAAACACTAATTTTCTTCCAAAGATTCAATATTTATACATTAAAAAAGGTCTAGTGACATAAAGGGTATCTTTATTGTGATATTTTCATTCAAAGATGCAATATTTAGTCATTAAAACACTCTTCGGGACTTCGTAGGGAACTCGAATAAGTTAAACTCAAAACTCTCATTTTCTTTCGTATATTCAATTTTATACATTAAAAAGGTCTAGTGACACAATCGGTACCCTGAATTAGGTAATTTCATTCCAAGATTCAATCTTTACGCAATAAAACACTCTTCGTGATGTCAAAGGGAACTCGAATAAGTTCAACAGAAAACACTAATTTTCTTCCAAAGATTTAATCTTTATACATTAAAAAAGCTCTAGTGCATAATGGGTAACTTTATTGAGGTATTTTCATTCAAAGATGCAATATTTTACTCATTAAAACACTCATCGTGACGTCAAAGGGAATTCAAAGATTCAATCTTTACTCCTTAGAACACTCTTCGTGACTTTAAAAGGAATTCGAATCAGTTTAACTCAAAACTCTCATTTTCTTTCAAAGATTTAATCTTTATACATTAAGAATGTCTAGTGACATAGTAGGTACTTTGATTGAGGTATTTTCATTCAAAGATTCAATCTTTAGTCATTAAAATACTCTACGCGACTTCATATGAAAACTCGAATAGGTTAAACTCAAAACTATCATTTTCCTTTAAAGATTCTCCCTTTATGTGTTAAAACGGCCTAGTGACATAGTAGGTACCTTGATTGAGGTAATTTCATTCAAAGATTCAATTTTACTCATTAAAACACTCTTCGTGACGTCAAGGGGAACTCGAATAAGTTTAACTCAAAACAATCATTTTCTATCAAAGATTTAATCTTTATACATTAAAATGTTCTAGTTACAAAATATGTACCTTAATTGAGGAATTTTCATCCAAGGATTCAATCTTCACTCATTAAAACACCCTTCGGGACGTCAAAGGGAACTTGAATAAATTTAACTCAAAAGTCTCATTTTATTTCAAAGATTCAATCTTTATATATAAAAAACGTCTAGTGACATAATGGGTACCTTGATTGAAATATTTTCATTCAAAGATTCAATCTTTGGTCATTAAAACACTCTTCGACATTTCATTGGGAACTCGAATAAGTTAAACTCAAATCTCTCATTTTTTTCCAAAGTTTCAACCTTTTTACATTAAAAAGGTTTATTGACATAATAGGTACCTTAATTGAGGAGATTTCATTCAAAGATTCTATCTTTACTCCTTAAAACACTCTTCGTGATGTCAAAGGTAACTCGGATAAGTTTAACTCAAAACTCTCATTTTATTTCAAAGATTTCATCTTTATACATTAAAAAGGCCTAGTGACATAATAGATACCATGATTGAGGTAATTTCATTCAAAGATTCAATCTTTGTCCATTAAAACACGCTACGCGACTTCGTAGGGAACTCGAATAAGTTAAACTCAAAACTCTCATTTTCTTTAAAAGATTCAATCTTTAAACATTAAAAAGGTCAAGTGACTTAATAGGTACCTGGATTGAGGTAATTTCATTCCAACATTCAATCTTTACTCATTAAAACTCTCTTCGCGACGTCAAAGGGAACTCGAATAAGTTGAACTCAAAACTCTCATCTATTTTGAAAGATTCAATCTTTACGCATTAAAAAGGCTAGTGACAAAATTTATACCTTGATTGAGGTATTTTGATTCAAAGATTCATTCTTTAGTCATTAAAACACTCTTCGCGACTTCATAGGGAAATCGAATAAGTTAGACTCAAAATTCTCATTTTGTTTCAAGGATTCAATCTTTATTCACTAAAAAGGTCTAGTGACATAATATGTTCCTTGATTGAGGCAATTTCATTCAAAGATTTCATCTTTACTCATTAAAACACTCTTTGTGATGTCAAAGGTAACTCGAACAAGTTTAACTCAAAACTCTCATCTTCTTTCAAAGATTTAATCTTCATACATTAAAATGGTCTAGTGACATAATAGGTACTTTGATTGAGGTATTTTCGTTCAAAGATTCAATCTTTAGTCATTAAAACACTCTTCGCGACTGCTTTAGGAACTCGAATAAGTTAAACTCAGTACTCACATTTTCTTTCAAAGATGCAATCTTTATAAATTAAAAAGGTCGAGTGACATAATAGGTATCTCGATTCAAGTAATTTCATTTAAAGATTCAATCTTTACTCATTAAAGTACTCTTCGTGACGTCAAAGGGAACTTGAATAAGTTTAACTCAAAACTCTTATTTTCTTTCAAAGATTCAATCTTCATATATTAAAAACGTCTAGTGATATAACGGGTACCTTGATTGAGGTATTTTTCATTCAAAGATTCAATCTTTAGTCATTAGAACACTCTTCGGGACTTCATAGGGAACTCGAATAAGTTAAACTCAAAACTCTCACTCCAAAATTCAACCTTTACTCGTTAAAACACTCTTCGTGGCGTCCAAGGGAACTCGAATAAGTTGAACTCAAAACTCTCATCTTCTTTCAAAGATTCAATCCTAATGCATTGAAAATGTCTGGTGACATAATTTGTACCTTGATTGAGGTATTTTGATTTAAAGATTCTTTCTTTAGTTATTAAAACACTCTTCGCGACTTCATAGGGAAATCGAATAAATTAAACTCAAAATTCTCATTTTGTTTCGAGGATTCAATCTTTTTTCATTAAAAAGATCTAGTGAAATAATAGGTTCGTTGATTGAGGTAATTTCATTCGAAGATTCCTTCTTTACTCATTAAAACACTCTTCGTGATGTCAAAGGTAACTCGAATAAGTTTAGCTCAAAACTCTCATCTTCTTTCAAAGATTTAATCTTTATACATTAGAATGGTTTAGTGACATAATAGGTACTTTGATTGAGTTATTTTCATTCAAATATTCAATCTTAAGTCATTAAAACACTCTTCGCGACTGCATAGGGAACTCGAATGAGTTAAACTCAGAACTTACCTTTTCTTTCAAAGATTATAAATTAAAAAGGTCAAGTGACATAATAGGTATCTTGATTCAGGTAATTTCATTCAAAGATTCAATCTTTACTCATTAAAGTACTCTTCGTGACATCAAAGGAAACTTGAATAAGTTTATCTCAAAACTCTTATTTTCTTTCATAGATTCCATCTTTATACACTAAAAACGTCTACTGACATAATGGGTACATTGATTGAAGTATTTTCATTCAAAGATTCAATCTTTATTCACTAAAACACTCTTCAGGACTTCATAGGGAACTCGAATAAGTTAAACTCAAAACTCTCATTTCCTTTCGTAGATTCAATCTTTATACATTAAAAAGATCTAGTGACATATTAGGTACCGTGAATGAGGTAATTTGATTCAAAGATTCAATCTTTACTCATTAAAACACTCTTCGTGATGTCAAAGCCAACTCGAATAAGTTGCACACAAAACACTAATTTTCTTCCAAAGATTCAATATTTATACATTAAAAAAGGTCTAGTGACATAAAGGGTATCTTTATTGTGATATTTTCATTCAAAGATGCAATATTTAGTCATTAAAACACTCTTCGGGACTTCGTAGGGAACTCGAATAAGTTAAACTCAAAACTCTCATTTTCTTTCGTATATTCAATTTTATACATTAAAAAGGTCTAGTGACACAATCGGTACCCTGAATTAGGTAATTTCATTCCAAGATTCAATCTTTACGCAATAAAACACTCTTCGTGATGTCAAAGGGAACTCGAATAAGTTCAACAGAAAACACTAATTTTCTTCCAAAGATTTAATCTTTATACATTAAAAAAGCTCTAGTGCATAATGGGTAACTTTATTGAGGTATTTTCATTCAAAGATGCAATATTTTACTCATTAAAACACTCATCGTGACGTCAAAGGGAATTCAAAGATTCAATCTTTACTCCTTAGAACACTCTTCGTGACTTTAAAAGGAATTCGAATCAGTTTAACTCAAAACTCTCATTTTCTTTCAAAGATTTAATCTTTATACATTAAGAATGTCTAGTGACATAGTAGGTACTTTGATTGAGGTATTTTCATTCAAAGATTCAATCTTTAGTCATTAAAATACTCTACGCGACTTCATATGAAAACTCGAATAGGTTAAACTCAAAACTATCATTTTCCTTTAAAGATTCTCCCTTTATGTGTTAAAACGGCCTAGTGACATAGTAGGTACCTTGATTGAGGTAATTTCATTCAAAGATTCAATTTTACTCATTAAAACACTCTTCGTGACGTCAAGGGGAACTCGAATAAGTTTAACTCAAAACAATCATTTTCTATCAAAGATTTAATCTTTATACATTAAAATGTTCTAGTTACAAAATATGTACCTTAATTGAGGAATTTTCATCCAAGGATTCAATCTTCACTCATTAAAACACCCTTCGGGACGTCAAAGGGAACTTGAATAAATTTAACTCAAAAGTCTCATTTTATTTCAAAGATTCAATCTTTATATATAAAAAACGTCTAGTGACATAATGGGTACCTTGATTGAAATATTTTCATTCAAAGATTCAATCTTTGGTCATTAAAACACTCTTCGACATTTCATTGGGAACTCGAATAAGTTAAACTCAAATCTCTCATTTTTTTCCAAAGTTTCAACCTTTTTACATTAAAAAGGTTTATTGACATAATAGGTACCTTAATTGAGGAGATTTCATTCAAAGATTCTATCTTTACTCCTTAAAACACTCTTCGTGATGTCAAAGGTAACTCGGATAAGTTTAACTCAAAACTCTCATTTTATTTCAAAGATTTCATCTTTATACATTAAAAAGGCCTAGTGACATAATAGATACCATGATTGAGGTAATTTCATTCAAAGATTCAATCTTTGTCCATTAAAACACGCTACGCGACTTCGTAGGGAACTCGAATAAGTTAAACTCAAAACTCTCATTTTCTTTAAAAGATTCAATCTTTAAACATTAAAAAGGTCAAGTGACTTAATAGGTACCTGGATTGAGGTAATTTCATTCCAACATTCAATCTTTACTCATTAAAACTCTCTTCGCGACGTCAAAGGGAACTCGAATAAGTTGAACTCAAAACTCTCATCTATTTTGAAAGATTCAATCTTTACGCATTAAAAAGGCTAGTGACAAAATTTATACCTTGATTGAGGTATTTTGATTCAAAGATTCATTCTTTAGTCATTAAAACACTCTTCGCGACTTCATAGGGAAATCGAATAAGTTAGACTCAAAATTCTCATTTTGTTTCAAGGATTCAATCTTTATTCACTAAAAAGGTCTAGTGACATAATATGTTCCTTGATTGAGGCAATTTCATTCAAAGATTTCATCTTTACTCATTAAAACACTCTTTGTGATGTCAAAGGTAACTCGAACAAGTTTAACTCAAAACTCTCATCTTCTTTCAAAGATTTAATCTTCATACATTAAAATGGTCTAGTGACATAATAGGTACTTTGATTGAGGTATTTTCGTTCAAAGATTCAATCTTTAGTCATTAAAACACTCTTCGCGACTGCTTTAGGAACTCGAATAAGTTAAACTCAGTACTCACATTTTCTTTCAAAGATGCAATCTTTATAAATTAAAAAGGTCGAGTGACATAATAGGTATCTCGATTCAAGTAATTTCATTTAAAGATTCAATCTTTACTCATTAAAGTACTCTTCGTGACGTCAAAGGGAACTTGAATAAGTTTAACTCAAAACTCTTATTTTCTTTCAAAGATTCAATCTTCATATATTAAAAACGTCTAGTGATATAACGGGTACCTTGATTGAGGTATTTTTCATTCAAAGATTCAATCTTTAGTCATTAGAACACTCTTCGGGACTTCATAGGGAACTCGAATAAGTTAAACTCAAAACTCTCACTCCAAAATTCAACCTTTACTCGTTAAAACACTCTTCGTGGCGTCCAAGGGAACTCGAATAAGTTGAACTCAAAACTCTCATCTTCTTTCAAAGATTCAATCCTAATGCATTGAAAATGTCTGGTGACATAATTTGTACCTTGATTGAGGTATTTTGATTTAAAGATTCTTTCTTTAGTTATTAAAACACTCTTCGCGACTTCATAGGGAAATCGAATAAATTAAACTCAAAATTCTCATTTTGTTTCGAGGATTCAATCTTTTTTCATTAAAAAGATCTAGTGAAATAATAGGTTCGTTGATTGAGGTAATTTCATTCGAAGATTCCTTCTTTACTCATTAAAACACTCTTCGTGATGTCAAAGGTAACTCGAATAAGTTTAGCTCAAAACTCTCATCTTCTTTCAAAGATTTAATCTTTATACATTAGAATGGTTTAGTGACATAATAGGTACTTTGATTGAGTTATTTTCATTCAAATATTCAATCTTAAGTCATTAAAACACTCTTCGCGACTGCATAGGGAACTCGAATGAGTTAAACTCAGAACTTACCTTTTCTTTCAAAGATTATAAATTAAAAAGGTCAAGTGACATAATAGGTATCTTGATTCAGGTAATTTCATTCAAAGATTCAATCTTTACTCATTAAAGTACTCTTCGTGACATCAAAGGAAACTTGAATAAGTTTATCTCAAAACTCTTATTTTCTTTCATAGATTCCATCTTTATACACTAAAAACGTCTACTGACATAATGGGTACATTGATTGAAGTATTTTCATTCAAAGATTCAATCTTTATTCACTAAAACACTCTTCAGGACTTCATAGGGAACTCGAATAAGTTAAACTCAAAACTCTCATTTCCTTTCGTAGATTCAATCTTTATACATTAAAAAGATCTAGTGACATATTAGGTACCGTGAATGAGGTAATTTGATTCAAAGATTCAATCTTTACTCATTAAAACACTCTTCGTGATGTCAAAGCCAACTCGAATAAGTTGCACACAAAACACTAATTTTCTTCCAAAGATTCAATATTTATACATTAAAAAAGGTCTAGTGACATAAAGGGTATCTTTATTGTGATATTTTCATTCAAAGATGCAATATTTAGTCATTAAAACACTCTTCGGGACTTCGTAGGGAACTCGAATAAGTTAAACTCAAAACTCTCATTTTCTTTCGTATATTCAATTTTATACATTAAAAAGGTCTAGTGACACAATCGGTACCCTGAATTAGGTAATTTCATTCCAAGATTCAATCTTTACGCAATAAAACACTCTTCGTGATGTCAAAGGGAACTCGAATAAGTTCAACAGAAAACACTAATTTTCTTCCAAAGATTTAATCTTTATACATTAAAAAAGCTCTAGTGCATAATGGGTAACTTTATTGAGGTATTTTCATTCAAAGATGCAATATTTTACTCATTAAAACACTCATCGTGACGTCAAAGGGAATTCAAAGATTCAATCTTTACTCCTTAGAACACTCTTCGTGACTTTAAAAGGAATTCGAATCAGTTTAACTCAAAACTCTCATTTTCTTTCAAAGATTTAATCTTTATACATTAAGAATGTCTAGTGACATAGTAGGTACTTTGATTGAGGTATTTTCATTCAAAGATTCAATCTTTAGTCATTAAAATACTCTACGCGACTTCATATGAAAACTCGAATAGGTTAAACTCAAAACTATCATTTTCCTTTAAAGATTCTCCCTTTATGTGTTAAAACGGCCTAGTGACATAGTAGGTACCTTGATTGAGGTAATTTCATTCAAAGATTCAATTTTACTCATTAAAACACTCTTCGTGACGTCAAGGGGAACTCGAATAAGTTTAACTCAAAACAATCATTTTCTATCAAAGATTTAATCTTTATACATTAAAATGTTCTAGTTACAAAATATGTACCTTAATTGAGGAATTTTCATCCAAGGATTCAATCTTCACTCATTAAAACACCCTTCGGGACGTCAAAGGGAACTTGAATAAATTTAACTCAAAAGTCTCATTTTATTTCAAAGATTCAATCTTTATATATAAAAAACGTCTAGTGACATAATGGGTACCTTGATTGAAATATTTTCATTCAAAGATTCAATCTTTGGTCATTAAAACACTCTTCGACATTTCATTGGGAACTCGAATAAGTTAAACTCAAATCTCTCATTTTTTTCCAAAGTTTCAACCTTTTTACATTAAAAAGGTTTATTGACATAATAGGTACCTTAATTGAGGAGATTTCATTCAAAGATTCTATCTTTACTCCTTAAAACACTCTTCGTGATGTCAAAGGTAACTCGGATAAGTTTAACTCAAAACTCTCATTTTATTTCAAAGATTTCATCTTTATACATTAAAAAGGCCTAGTGACATAATAGATACCATGATTGAGGTAATTTCATTCAAAGATTCAATCTTTGTCCATTAAAACACGCTACGCGACTTCGTAGGGAACTCGAATAAGTTAAACTCAAAACTCTCATTTTCTTTAAAAGATTCAATCTTTAAACATTAAAAAGGTCAAGTGACTTAATAGGTACCTGGATTGAGGTAATTTCATTCCAACATTCAATCTTTACTCATTAAAACTCTCTTCGCGACGTCAAAGGGAACTCGAATAAGTTGAACTCAAAACTCTCATCTATTTTGAAAGATTCAATCTTTACGCATTAAAAAGGCTAGTGACAAAATTTATACCTTGATTGAGGTATTTTGATTCAAAGATTCATTCTTTAGTCATTAAAACACTCTTCGCGACTTCATAGGGAAATCGAATAAGTTAGACTCAAAATTCTCATTTTGTTTCAAGGATTCAATCTTTATTCACTAAAAAGGTCTAGTGACATAATATGTTCCTTGATTGAGGCAATTTCATTCAAAGATTTCATCTTTACTCATTAAAACACTCTTTGTGATGTCAAAGGTAACTCGAACAAGTTTAACTCAAAACTCTCATCTTCTTTCAAAGATTTAATCTTCATACATTAAAATGGTCTAGTGACATAATAGGTACTTTGATTGAGGTATTTTCGTTCAAAGATTCAATCTTTAGTCATTAAAACACTCTTCGCGACTGCTTTAGGAACTCGAATAAGTTAAACTCAGTACTCACATTTTCTTTCAAAGATGCAATCTTTATAAATTAAAAAGGTCGAGTGACATAATAGGTATCTCGATTCAAGTAATTTCATTTAAAGATTCAATCTTTACTCATTAAAGTACTCTTCGTGACGTCAAAGGGAACTTGAATAAGTTTAACTCAAAACTCTTATTTTCTTTCAAAGATTCAATCTTCATATATTAAAAACGTCTAGTGATATAACGGGTACCTTGATTGAGGTATTTTTCATTCAAAGATTCAATCTTTAGTCATTAGAACACTCTTCGGGACTTCATAGGGAACTCGAATAAGTTAAACTCAAAACTCTCACTCCAAAATTCAACCTTTACTCGTTAAAACACTCTTCGTGGCGTCCAAGGGAACTCGAATAAGTTGAACTCAAAACTCTCATCTTCTTTCAAAGATTCAATCCTAATGCATTGAAAATGTCTGGTGACATAATTTGTACCTTGATTGAGGTATTTTGATTTAAAGATTCTTTCTTTAGTTATTAAAACACTCTTCGCGACTTCATAGGGAAATCGAATAAATTAAACTCAAAATTCTCATTTTGTTTCGAGGATTCAATCTTTTTTCATTAAAAAGATCTAGTGAAATAATAGGTTCGTTGATTGAGGTAATTTCATTCGAAGATTCCTTCTTTACTCATTAAAACACTCTTCGTGATGTCAAAGGTAACTCGAATAAGTTTAGCTCAAAACTCTCATCTTCTTTCAAAGATTTAATCTTTATACATTAGAATGGTTTAGTGACATAATAGGTACTTTGATTGAGTTATTTTCATTCAAATATTCAATCTTAAGTCATTAAAACACTCTTCGCGACTGCATAGGGAACTCGAATGAGTTAAACTCAGAACTTACCTTTTCTTTCAAAGATTATAAATTAAAAAGGTCAAGTGACATAATAGGTATCTTGATTCAGGTAATTTCATTCAAAGATTCAATCTTTACTCATTAAAGTACTCTTCGTGACATCAAAGGAAACTTGAATAAGTTTATCTCAAAACTCTTATTTTCTTTCATAGATTCCATCTTTATACACTAAAAACGTCTACTGACATAATGGGTACATTGATTGAAGTATTTTCATTCAAAGATTCAATCTTTATTCACTAAAACACTCTTCAGGACTTCATAGGGAACTCGAATAAGTTAAACTCAAAACTCTCATTTCCTTTCGTAGATTCAATCTTTATACATTAAAAAGATCTAGTGACATATTAGGTACCGTGAATGAGGTAATTTGATTCAAAGATTCAATCTTTACTCATTAAAACACTCTTCGTGATGTCAAAGCCAACTCGAATAAGTTGCACACAAAACACTAATTTTCTTCCAAAGATTCAATATTTATACATTAAAAAAGGTCTAGTGACATAAAGGGTATCTTTATTGTGATATTTTCATTCAAAGATGCAATATTTAGTCATTAAAACACTCTTCGGGACTTCGTAGGGAACTCGAATAAGTTAAACTCAAAACTCTCATTTTCTTTCGTATATTCAATTTTATACATTAAAAAGGTCTAGTGACACAATCGGTACCCTGAATTAGGTAATTTCATTCCAAGATTCAATCTTTACGCAATAAAACACTCTTCGTGATGTCAAAGGGAACTCGAATAAGTTCAACAGAAAACACTAATTTTCTTCCAAAGATTTAATCTTTATACATTAAAAAAGCTCTAGTGCATAATGGGTAACTTTATTGAGGTATTTTCATTCAAAGATGCAATATTTTACTCATTAAAACACTCATCGTGACGTCAAAGGGAATTCAAAGATTCAATCTTTACTCCTTAGAACACTCTTCGTGACTTTAAAAGGAATTCGAATCAGTTTAACTCAAAACTCTCATTTTCTTTCAAAGATTTAATCTTTATACATTAAGAATGTCTAGTGACATAGTAGGTACTTTGATTGAGGTATTTTCATTCAAAGATTCAATCTTTAGTCATTAAAATACTCTACGCGACTTCATATGAAAACTCGAATAGGTTAAACTCAAAACTATCATTTTCCTTTAAAGATTCTCCCTTTATGTGTTAAAACGGCCTAGTGACATAGTAGGTACCTTGATTGAGGTAATTTCATTCAAAGATTCAATTTTACTCATTAAAACACTCTTCGTGACGTCAAGGGGAACTCGAATAAGTTTAACTCAAAACAATCATTTTCTATCAAAGATTTAATCTTTATACATTAAAATGTTCTAGTTACAAAATATGTACCTTAATTGAGGAATTTTCATCCAAGGATTCAATCTTCACTCATTAAAACACCCTTCGGGACGTCAAAGGGAACTTGAATAAATTTAACTCAAAAGTCTCATTTTATTTCAAAGATTCAATCTTTATATATAAAAAACGTCTAGTGACATAATGGGTACCTTGATTGAAATATTTTCATTCAAAGATTCAATCTTTGGTCATTAAAACACTCTTCGACATTTCATTGGGAACTCGAATAAGTTAAACTCAAATCTCTCATTTTTTTCCAAAGTTTCAACCTTTTTACATTAAAAAGGTTTATTGACATAATAGGTACCTTAATTGAGGAGATTTCATTCAAAGATTCTATCTTTACTCCTTAAAACACTCTTCGTGATGTCAAAGGTAACTCGGATAAGTTTAACTCAAAACTCTCATTTTATTTCAAAGATTTCATCTTTATACATTAAAAAGGCCTAGTGACATAATAGATACCATGATTGAGGTAATTTCATTCAAAGATTCAATCTTTGTCCATTAAAACACGCTACGCGACTTCGTAGGGAACTCGAATAAGTTAAACTCAAAACTCTCATTTTCTTTAAAAGATTCAATCTTTAAACATTAAAAAGGTCAAGTGACTTAATAGGTACCTGGATTGAGGTAATTTCATTCCAACATTCAATCTTTACTCATTAAAACTCTCTTCGCGACGTCAAAGGGAACTCGAATAAGTTGAACTCAAAACTCTCATCTATTTTGAAAGATTCAATCTTTACGCATTAAAAAGGCTAGTGACAAAATTTATACCTTGATTGAGGTATTTTGATTCAAAGATTCATTCTTTAGTCATTAAAACACTCTTCGCGACTTCATAGGGAAATCGAATAAGTTAGACTCAAAATTCTCATTTTGTTTCAAGGATTCAATCTTTATTCACTAAAAAGGTCTAGTGACATAATATGTTCCTTGATTGAGGCAATTTCATTCAAAGATTTCATCTTTACTCATTAAAACACTCTTTGTGATGTCAAAGGTAACTCGAACAAGTTTAACTCAAAACTCTCATCTTCTTTCAAAGATTTAATCTTCATACATTAAAATGGTCTAGTGACATAATAGGTACTTTGATTGAGGTATTTTCGTTCAAAGATTCAATCTTTAGTCATTAAAACACTCTTCGCGACTGCTTTAGGAACTCGAATAAGTTAAACTCAGTACTCACATTTTCTTTCAAAGATGCAATCTTTATAAATTAAAAAGGTCGAGTGACATAATAGGTATCTCGATTCAAGTAATTTCATTTAAAGATTCAATCTTTACTCATTAAAGTACTCTTCGTGACGTCAAAGGGAACTTGAATAAGTTTAACTCAAAACTCTTATTTTCTTTCAAAGATTCAATCTTCATATATTAAAAACGTCTAGTGATATAACGGGTACCTTGATTGAGGTATTTTTCATTCAAAGATTCAATCTTTAGTCATTAGAACACTCTTCGGGACTTCATAGGGAACTCGAATAAGTTAAACTCAAAACTCTCACTCCAAAATTCAACCTTTACTCGTTAAAACACTCTTCGTGGCGTCCAAGGGAACTCGAATAAGTTGAACTCAAAACTCTCATCTTCTTTCAAAGATTCAATCCTAATGCATTGAAAATGTCTGGTGACATAATTTGTACCTTGATTGAGGTATTTTGATTTAAAGATTCTTTCTTTAGTTATTAAAACACTCTTCGCGACTTCATAGGGAAATCGAATAAATTAAACTCAAAATTCTCATTTTGTTTCGAGGATTCAATCTTTTTTCATTAAAAAGATCTAGTGAAATAATAGGTTCGTTGATTGAGGTAATTTCATTCGAAGATTCCTTCTTTACTCATTAAAACACTCTTCGTGATGTCAAAGGTAACTCGAATAAGTTTAGCTCAAAACTCTCATCTTCTTTCAAAGATTTAATCTTTATACATTAGAATGGTTTAGTGACATAATAGGTACTTTGATTGAGTTATTTTCATTCAAATATTCAATCTTAAGTCATTAAAACACTCTTCGCGACTGCATAGGGAACTCGAATGAGTTAAACTCAGAACTTACCTTTTCTTTCAAAGATTATAAATTAAAAAGGTCAAGTGACATAATAGGTATCTTGATTCAGGTAATTTCATTCAAAGATTCAATCTTTACTCATTAAAGTACTCTTCGTGACATCAAAGGAAACTTGAATAAGTTTATCTCAAAACTCTTATTTTCTTTCATAGATTCCATCTTTATACACTAAAAACGTCTACTGACATAATGGGTACATTGATTGAAGTATTTTCATTCAAAGATTCAATCTTTATTCACTAAAACACTCTTCAGGACTTCATAGGGAACTCGAATAAGTTAAACTCAAAACTCTCATTTCCTTTCGTAGATTCAATCTTTATACATTAAAAAGATCTAGTGACATATTAGGTACCGTGAATGAGGTAATTTGATTCAAAGATTCAATCTTTACTCATTAAAACACTCTTCGTGATGTCAAAGCCAACTCGAATAAGTTGCACACAAAACACTAATTTTCTTCCGAAGATTCAATATTTATACATTAAAAAAGGTCTAGTGACATAAAGGGTATCTTTATTGTGATATTTTCATTCAAAGATGCAATATTTAGTCATTAAAACACTCTTCGGGACTTCGTAGGGAACTCGAATAAGTTAAACTCAAAACTCTCATTTTCTTTCGTATATTCAATTTTATACATTAAAAAGGTCTAGTGACACAATCGGTACCCTGAATTAGGTAATTTCATTCCAAGATTCAATCTTTACGCAATAAAACACTCTTCGTGATGTCAAAGGGAACTCGAATAAGTTCAACAGAAAACACTAATTTTCTTCCAAAGATTTAATCTTTATACATTAAAAAAGCTCTAGTGCATAATGGGTAACTTTATTGAGGTATTTTCATTCAAAGATGCAATATTTTACTCATTAAAACACTCATCGTGACGTCAAAGGGAATTCAAAGATTCAATCTTTACTCCTTAGAACACTCTTCGTGACTTTAAAAGGAATTCGAATCAGTTTAACTCAAAACTCTCATTTTCTTTCAAAGATTTAATCTTTATACATTAAGAATGTCTAGTGACATAGTAGGTACTTTGATTGAGGTATTTTCATTCAAAGATTCAATCTTTAGTCATTAAAATACTCTACGCGACTTCATATGAAAACTCGAATAGGTTAAACTCAAAACTATCATTTTCCTTTAAAGATTCTCCCTTTATGTGTTAAAACGGCCTAGTGACATAGTAGGTACCTTGATTGAGGTAATTTCATTCAAAGATTCAATTTTACTCATTAAAACACTCTTCGTGACGTCAAGGGGAACTCGAATAAGTTTAACTCAAAACAATCATTTTCTATCAAAGATTTAATCTTTATACATTAAAATGTTCTAGTTACAAAATATGTACCTTAATTGAGGAATTTTCATCCAAGGATTCAATCTTCACTCATTAAAACACCCTTCGGGACGTCAAAGGGAACTTGAATAAATTTAACTCAAAAGTCTCATTTTATTTCAAAGATTCAATCTTTATATATAAAAAACGTCTAGTGACATAATGGGTACCTTGATTGAAATATTTTCATTCAAAGATTCAATCTTTGGTCATTAAAACACTCTTCGACATTTCATTGGGAACTCGAATAAGTTAAACTCAAATCTCTCATTTTTTTCCAAAGTTTCAACCTTTTTACATTAAAAAGGTTTATTGACATAATAGGTACCTTAATTGAGGAAATTTCATTCAAAGATTCTATCTTTACTCCTTAAAACACTCTTCGTGATGTCAAAGGTAACTCGGATAAGTTTAACTCAAAACTCTCATTTTATTTCAAAGATTTCATCTTTATACATTAAAAAGGCCTAGTGACATAATAGATACCATGATTGAGGTAATTTCATTCAAAGATTCAATCTTTGTCCATTAAAACACGCTACGCGACTTCGTAGGGAACTCGAATAAGTTAAACTCAAAACTCTCATTTTCTTTAAAAGATTCAATCTTTAAACATTAAAAAGGTCAAGTGACTTAATAGGTACCTGGATTGAGGTAATTTCATTCCAACATTCAATCTTTACTCATTAAAACTCTCTTCGCGACGTCAAAGGGAACTCGAATAAGTTGAACTCAAAACTCTCATCTATTTTGAAAGATTCAATCTTTACGCATTAAAAAGGCTAGTGACAAAATTTATACCTTGATTGAGGTATTTTGATTCAAAGATTCATTCTTTAGTCATTAAAACACTCTTCGCGACTTCATAGGGAAATCGAATAAGTTAGACTCAAAATTCTCATTTTGTTTCAAGGATTCAATCTTTATTCACTAAAAAGGTCTAGTGACATAATATGTTCCTTGATTGAGGCAATTTCATTCAAAGATTTCATCTTTACTCATTAAAACACTCTTTGTGATGTCAAAGGTAACTCGAACAAGTTTAACTCAAAACTCTCATCTTCTTTCAAAGATTTAATCTTCATACATTAAAATGGTCTAGTGACATAATAGGTACTTTGATTGAGGTATTTTCGTTCAAAGATTCAATCTTTAGTCATTAAAACACTCTTCGCGACTGCTTTAGGAACTCGAATAAGTTAAACTCAGTACTCACATTTTCTTTCAAAGATGCAATCTTTATAAATTAAAAAGGTCGAGTGACATAATAGGTATCTCGATTCAAGTAATTTCATTTAAAGATTCAATCTTTACTCATTAAAGTACTCTTCGTGACGTCAAAGGGAACTTGAATAAGTTTAACTCAAAACTCTTATTTTCTTTCAAAGATTCAATCTTCATATATTAAAAACGTCTAGTGATATAACGGGTACCTTGATTGAGGTATTTTTCATTCAAAGATTCAATCTTTAGTCATTAGAACACTCTTCGGGACTTCATAGGGAACTCGAATAAGTTAAACTCAAAACTCTCACTCCAAAATTCAACCTTTACTCGTTAAAACACTCTTCGTGGCGTCCAAGGGAACTCGAATAAGTTGAACTCAAAACTCTCATCTTCTTTCAAAGATTCAATCCTAATGCATTGAAAATGTCTGGTGACATAATTTGTACCTTGATTGAGGTATTTTGATTTAAAGATTCTTTCTTTAGTTATTAAAACACTCTTCGCGACTTCATAGGGAAATCGAATAAATTAAACTCAAAATTCTCATTTTGTTTCGAGGATTCAATCTTTTTTCATTAAAAAGATCTAGTGAAATAATAGGTTCGTTGATTGAGGTAATTTCATTCGAAGATTCCTTCTTTACTCATTAAAACACTCTTCGTGATGTCAAAGGTAACTCGAATAAGTTTAGCTCAAAACTCTCATCTTCTTTCAAAGATTTAATCTTTATACATTAGAATGGTTTAGTGACATAATAGGTACTTTGATTGAGTTATTTTCATTCAAATATTCAATCTTAAGTCATTAAAACACTCTTCGCGACTGCATAGGGAACTCGAATGAGTTAAACTCAGAACTTACCTTTTCTTTCAAAGATTATAAATTAAAAAGGTCAAGTGACATAATAGGTATCTTGATTCAGGTAATTTCATTCAAAGATTCAATCTTTACTCATTAAAGTACTCTTCGTGACATCAAAGGAAACTTGAATAAGTTTATCTCAAAACTCTTATTTTCTTTCATAGATTCCATCTTTATACACTAAAAACGTCTACTGACATAATGGGTACATTGATTGAAGTATTTTCATTCAAAGATTCAATCTTTATTCACTAAAACACTCTTCAGGACTTCATAGGGAACTCGAATAAGTTAAACTCAAAACTCTCATTTCCTTTCGTAGATTCAATCTTTATACATTAAAAAGATCTAGTGACATATTAGGTACCGTGAATGAGGTAATTTGATTCAAAGATTCAATCTTTACTCATTAAAACACTCTTCGTGATGTCAAAGCCAACTCGAATAAGTTGCACACAAAACACTAATTTTCTTCCGAAGATTCAATATTTATACATTAAAAAAGGTCTAGTGACATAAAGGGTATCTTTATTGTGATATTTTCATTCAAAGATGCAATATTTAGTCATTAAAACACTCTTCGGGACTTCGTAGGGAACTCGAATAAGTTAAACTCAAAACTCTCATTTTCTTTCGTATATTCAATTTTATACATTAAAAAGGTCTAGTGACACAATCGGTACCCTGAATTAGGTAATTTCATTCCAAGATTCAATCTTTACGCAATAAAACACTCTTCGTGATGTCAAAGGGAACTCGAATAAGTTCAACAGAAAACACTAATTTTCTTCCAAAGATTTAATCTTTATACATTAAAAAAGCTCTAGTGCATAATGGGTAACTTTATTGAGGTATTTTCATTCAAAGATGCAATATTTTACTCATTAAAACACTCATCGTGACGTCAAAGGGAATTCAAAGATTCAATCTTTACTCCTTAGAACACTCTTCGTGACTTTAAAAGGAATTCGAATCAGTTTAACTCAAAACTCTCATTTTCTTTCAAAGATTTAATCTTTATACATTAAGAATGTCTAGTGACATAGTAGGTACTTTGATTGAGGTATTTTCATTCAAAGATTCAATCTTTAGTCATTAAAATACTCTACGCGACTTCATATGAAAACTCGAATAGGTTAAACTCAAAACTATCATTTTCCTTTAAAGATTCTCCCTTTATGTGTTAAAACGGCCTAGTGACATAGTAGGTACCTTGATTGAGGTAATTTCATTCAAAGATTCAATTTTACTCATTAAAACACTCTTCGTGACGTCAAGGGGAACTCGAATAAGTTTAACTCAAAACAATCATTTTCTATCAAAGATTTAATCTTTATACATTAAAATGTTCTAGTTACAAAATATGTACCTTAATTGAGGAATTTTCATCCAAGGATTCAATCTTCACTCATTAAAACACCCTTCGGGACGTCAAAGGGAACTTGAATAAATTTAACTCAAAAGTCTCATTTTATTTCAAAGATTCAATCTTTATATATAAAAAACGTCTAGTGACATAATGGGTACCTTGATTGAAATATTTTCATTCAAAGATTCAATCTTTGGTCATTAAAACACTCTTCGACATTTCATTGGGAACTCGAATAAGTTAAACTCAAATCTCTCATTTTTTTCCAAAGTTTCAACCTTTTTACATTAAAAAGGTTTATTGACATAATAGGTACCTTAATTGAGGAGATTTCATTCAAAGATTCTATCTTTACTCCTTAAAACACTCTTCGTGATGTCAAAGGTAACTCGGATAAGTTTAACTCAAAACTCTCATTTTATTTCAAAGATTTCATCTTTATACATTAAAAAGGCCTAGTGACATAATAGATACCATGATTGAGGTAATTTCATTCAAAGATTCAATCTTTGTCCATTAAAACACGCTACGCGACTTCGTAGGGAACTCGAATAAGTTAAACTCAAAACTCTCATTTTCTTTAAAAGATTCAATCTTTAAACATTAAAAAGGTCAAGTGACTTAATAGGTACCTGGATTGAGGTAATTTCATTCCAACATTCAATCTTTACTCATTAAAACTCTCTTCGCGACGTCAAAGGGAACTCGAATAAGTTGAACTCAAAACTCTCATCTATTTTGAAAGATTCAATCTTTACGCATTAAAAAGGCTAGTGACAAAATTTATACCTTGATTGAGGTATTTTGATTCAAAGATTCATTCTTTAGTCATTAAAACACTCTTCGCGACTTCATAGGGAAATCGAATAAGTTAGACTCAAAATTCTCATTTTGTTTCAAGGATTCAATCTTTATTCACTAAAAAGGTCTAGTGACATAATATGTTCCTTGATTGAGGCAATTTCATTCAAAGATTTCATCTTTACTCATTAAAACACTCTTTGTGATGTCAAAGGTAACTCGAACAAGTTTAACTCAAAACTCTCATCTTCTTTCAAAGATTTAATCTTCATACATTAAAATGGTCTAGTGACATAATAGGTACTTTGATTGAGGTATTTTCGTTCAAAGATTCAATCTTTAGTCATTAAAACACTCTTCGCGACTGCTTTAGGAACTCGAATAAGTTAAACTCAGTACTCACATTTTCTTTCAAAGATGCAATCTTTATAAATTAAAAAGGTCGAGTGACATAATAGGTATCTCGATTCAAGTAATTTCATTTAAAGATTCAATCTTTACTCATTAAAGTACTCTTCGTGACGTCAAAGGGAACTTGAATAAGTTTAACTCAAAACTCTTATTTTCTTTCAAAGATTCAATCTTCATATATTAAAAACGTCTAGTGATATAACGGGTACCTTGATTGAGGTATTTTTCATTCAAAGATTCAATCTTTAGTCATTAGAACACTCTTCGGGACTTCATAGGGAACTCGAATAAGTTAAACTCAAAACTCTCACTCCAAAATTCAACCTTTACTCGTTAAAACACTCTTCGTGGCGTCCAAGGGAACTCGAATAAGTTGAACTCAAAACTCTCATCTTCTTTCAAAGATTCAATCCTAATGCATTGAAAATGTCTGGTGACATAATTTGTACCTTGATTGAGGTATTTTGATTTAAAGATTCTTTCTTTAGTTATTAAAACACTCTTCGCGACTTCATAGGGAAATCGAATAAATTAAACTCAAAATTCTCATTTTGTTTCGAGGATTCAATCTTTTTTCATTAAAAAGATCTAGTGAAATAATAGGTTCGTTGATTGAGGTAATTTCATTCGAAGATTCCTTCTTTACTCATTAAAACACTCTTCGTGATGTCAAAGGTAACTCGAATAAGTTTAGCTCAAAACTCTCATCTTCTTTCAAAGATTTAATCTTTATACATTAGAATGGTTTAGTGACATAATATGTACTTTGATTGAGTTATTTTCATTCAAATATTCAATCTTAAGTCATTAAAACACTCTTCGCGACTGCATAGGGAACTCGAATGAGTTAAACTCAGAACTTACCTTTTCTTTCAAAGATTATAAATTAAAAAGGTCAAGTGACATAATAGGTATCTTGATTCAGGTAATTTCATTCAAAGATTCAATCTTTACTCATTAAAGTACTCTTCGTGACATCAAAGGAAACTTGAATAAGTTTATCTCAAAACTCTTATTTTCTTTCATAGATTCCATCTTTATACACTAAAAACGTCTACTGACATAATGGGTACATTGATTGAAGTATTTTCATTCAAAGATTCAATCTTTATTCACTAAAACACTCTTCAGGACTTCATAGGGAACTCGAATAAGTTAAACTCAAAACTCTCATTTCCTTTCGTAGATTCAATCTTTATACATTAAAAAGATCTAGTGACATATTAGGTACCGTGAATGAGGTAATTTGATTCAAAGATTCAATCTTTACTCATTAAAACACTCTTCGTGATGTCAAAGCCAACTCGAATAAGTTGCACACAAAACACTAATTTTCTTCCAAAGATTCAATATTTATACATTAAAAAAGGTCTAGTGACATAAAGGGTATCTTTATTGTGATATTTTCATTCAAAGATGCAATATTTAGTCATTAAAACACTCTTCGGGACTTCGTAGGGAACTCGAATAAGTTAAACTCAAAACTCTCATTTTCTTTCGTATATTCAATTTTATACATTAAAAAGGTCTAGTGACACAATCGGTACCCTGAATTAGGTAATTTCATTCCAAGATTCAATCTTTACGCAATAAAACACTCTTCGTGATGTCAAAGGGAACTCGAATAAGTTCAACAGAAAACACTAATTTTCTTCCAAAGATTTAATCTTTATACATTAAAAAAGCTCTAGTGCATAATGGGTAACTTTATTGAGGTATTTTCATTCAAAGATGCAATATTTTACTCATTAAAACACTCATCGTGACGTCAAAGGGAATTCAAAGATTCAATCTTTACTCCTTAGAACACTCTTCGTGACTTTAAAAGGAATTCGAATCAGTTTAACTCAAAACTCTCATTTTCTTTCAAAGATTTAATCTTTATACATTAAGAATGTCTAGTGACATAGTAGGTACTTTGATTGAGGTATTTTCATTCAAAGATTCAATCTTTAGTCATTAAAATACTCTACGCGACTTCATATGAAAACTCGAATAGGTTAAACTCAAAACTATCATTTTCCTTTAAAGATTCTCCCTTTATGTGTTAAAACGGCCTAGTGACATAGTAGGTACCTTGATTGAGGTAATTTCATTCAAAGATTCAATTTTACTCATTAAAACACTCTTCGTGACGTCAAGGGGAACTCGAATAAGTTTAACTCAAAACAATCATTTTCTATCAAAGATTTAATCTTTATACATTAAAATGTTCTAGTTACAAAATATGTACCTTAATTGAGGAATTTTCATCCAAGGATTCAATCTTCACTCATTAAAACACCCTTCGGGACGTCAAAGGGAACTTGAATAAATTTAACTCAAAAGTCTCATTTTATTTCAAAGATTCAATCTTTATATATAAAAAACGTCTAGTGACATAATGGGTACCTTGATTGAAATATTTTCATTCAAAGATTCAATCTTTGGTCATTAAAACACTCTTCGACATTTCATTGGGAACTCGAATAAGTTAAACTCAAATCTCTCATTTTTTTCCAAAGTTTCAACCTTTTTACATTAAAAAGGTTTATTGACATAATAGGTACCTTAATTGAGGAGATTTCATTCAAAGATTCTATCTTTACTCCTTAAAACACTCTTCGTGATGTCAAAGGTAACTCGGATAAGTTTAACTCAAAACTCTCATTTTATTTCAAAGATTTCATCTTTATACATTAAAAAGGCCTAGTGACATAATAGATACCATGATTGAGGTAATTTCATTCAAAGATTCAATCTTTGTCCATTAAAACACGCTACGCGACTTCGTAGGGAACTCGAATAAGTTAAACTCAAAACTCTCATTTTCTTTAAAAGATTCAATCTTTAAACATTAAAAAGGTCAAGTGACTTAATAGGTACCTGGATTGAGGTAATTTCATTCCAACATTCAATCTTTACTCATTAAAACTCTCTTCGCGACGTCAAAGGGAACTCGAATAAGTTGAACTCAAAACTCTCATCTATTTTGAAAGATTCAATCTTTACGCATTAAAAAGGCTAGTGACAAAATTTATACCTTGATTGAGGTATTTTGATTCAAAGATTCATTCTTTAGTCATTAAAACACTCTTCGCGACTTCATAGGGAAATCGAATAAGTTAGACTCAAAATTCTCATTTTGTTTCAAGGATTCAATCTTTATTCACTAAAAAGGTCTAGTGACATAATATGTTCCTTGATTGAGGCAATTTCATTCAAAGATTTCATCTTTACTCATTAAAACACTCTTTGTGATGTCAAAGGTAACTCGAACAAGTTTAACTCAAAACTCTCATCTTCTTTCAAAGATTTAATCTTCATACATTAAAATGGTCTAGTGACATAATAGGTACTTTGATTGAGGTATTTTCGTTCAAAGATTCAATCTTTAGTCATTAAAACACTCTTCGCGACTGCTTTAGGAACTCGAATAAGTTAAACTCAGTACTCACATTTTCTTTCAAAGATGCAATCTTTATAAATTAAAAAGGTCGAGTGACATAATAGGTATCTCGATTCAAGTAATTTCATTTAAAGATTCAATCTTTACTCATTAAAGTACTCTTCGTGACGTCAAAGGGAACTTGAATAAGTTTAACTCAAAACTCTTATTTTCTTTCAAAGATTCAATCTTCATATATTAAAAACGTCTAGTGATATAACGGGTACCTTGATTGAGGTATTTTTCATTCAAAGATTCAATCTTTAGTCATTAGAACACTCTTCGGGACTTCATAGGGAACTCGAATAAGTTAAACTCAAAACTCTCACTCCAAAATTCAACCTTTACTCGTTAAAACACTCTTCGTGGCGTCCAAGGGAACTCGAATAAGTTGAACTCAAAACTCTCATCTTCTTTCAAAGATTCAATCCTAATGCATTGAAAATGTCTGGTGACATAATTTGTACCTTGATTGAGGTATTTTGATTTAAAGATTCTTTCTTTAGTTATTAAAACACTCTTCGCGACTTCATAGGGAAATCGAATAAATTAAACTCAAAATTCTCATTTTGTTTCGAGGATTCAATCTTTTTTCATTAAAAAGATCTAGTGAAATAATAGGTTCGTTGATTGAGGTAATTTCATTCGAAGATTCCTTCTTTACTCATTAAAACACTCTTCGTGATGTCAAAGGTAACTCGAATAAGTTTAGCTCAAAACTCTCATCTTCTTTCAAAGATTTAATCTTTATACATTAGAATGGTTTAGTGACATAATATGTACTTTGATTGAGTTATTTTCATTCAAATATTCAATCTTAAGTCATTAAAACACTCTTCGCGACTGCATAGGGAACTCGAATGAGTTAAACTCAGAACTTACCTTTTCTTTCAAAGATTATAAATTAAAAAGGTCAAGTGACATAATAGGTATCTTGATTCAGGTAATTTCATTCAAAGATTCAATCTTTACTCATTAAAGTACTCTTCGTGACATCAAAGGAAACTTGAATAAGTTTATCTCAAAACTCTTATTTTCTTTCATAGATTCCATCTTTATACACTAAAAACGTCTACTGACATAATGGGTACATTGATTGAAGTATTTTCATTCAAAGATTCAATCTTTATTCACTAAAACACTCTTCAGGACTTCATAGGGAACTCGAATAAGTTAAACTCAAAACTCTCATTTCCTTTCGTAGATTCAATCTTTATACATTAAAAAGATCTAGTGACATATTAGGTACCGTGAATGAGGTAATTTGATTCAAAGATTCAATCTTTACTCATTAAAACACTCTTCGTGATGTCAAAGCCAACTCGAATAAGTTGCACACAAAACACTAATTTTCTTCCAAAGATTCAATATTTATACATTAAAAAAGGTCTAGTGACATAAAGGGTATCTTTATTGTGATATTTTCATTCAAAGATGCAATATTTAGTCATTAAAACACTCTTCGGGACTTCGTAGGGAACTCGAATAAGTTAAACTCAAAACTCTCATTTTCTTTCGTATATTCAATTTTATACATTAAAAAGGTCTAGTGACACAATCGGTACCCTGAATTAGGTAATTTCATTCCAAGATTCAATCTTTACGCAATAAAACACTCTTCGTGATGTCAAAGGGAACTCGAATAAGTTCAACAGAAAACACTAATTTTCTTCCAAAGATTTAATCTTTATACATTAAAAAAGCTCTAGTGCATAATGGGTAACTTTATTGAGGTATTTTCATTCAAAGATGCAATATTTTACTCATTAAAACACTCATCGTGACGTCAAAGGGAATTCAAAGATTCAATCTTTACTCCTTAGAACACTCTTCGTGACTTTAAAAGGAATTCGAATCAGTTTAACTCAAAACTCTCATTTTCTTTCAAAGATTTAATCTTTATACATTAAGAATGTCTAGTGACATAGTAGGTACTTTGATTGAGGTATTTTCATTCAAAGATTCAATCTTTAGTCATTAAAATACTCTACGCGACTTCATATGAAAACTCGAATAGGTTAAACTCAAAACTATCATTTTCCTTTAAAGATTCTCCCTTTATGTGTTAAAACGGCCTAGTGACATAGTAGGTACCTTGATTGAGGTAATTTCATTCAAAGATTCAATTTTACTCATTAAAACACTCTTCGTGACGTCAAGGGGAACTCGAATAAGTTTAACTCAAAACAATCATTTTCTATCAAAGATTTAATCTTTATACATTAAAATGTTCTAGTTACAAAATATGTACCTTAATTGAGGAATTTTCATCCAAGGATTCAATCTTCACTCATTAAAACACCCTTCGGGACGTCAAAGGGAACTTGAATAAATTTAACTCAAAAGTCTCATTTTATTTCAAAGATTCAATCTTTATATATAAAAAACGTCTAGTGACATAATGGGTACCTTGATTGAAATATTTTCATTCAAAGATTCAATCTTTGGTCATTAAAACACTCTTCGACATTTCATTGGGAACTCGAATAAGTTAAACTCAAATCTCTCATTTTTTTCCAAAGTTTCAACCTTTTTACATTAAAAAGGTTTATTGACATAATAGGTACCTTAATTGAGGAGATTTCATTCAAAGATTCTATCTTTACTCCTTAAAACACTCTTCGTGATGTCAAAGGTAACTCGGATAAGTTTAACTCAAAACTCTCATTTTATTTCAAAGATTTCATCTTTATACATTAAAAAGGCCTAGTGACATAATAGATACCATGATTGAGGTAATTTCATTCAAAGATTCAATCTTTGTCCATTAAAACACGCTACGCGACTTCGTAGGGAACTCGAATAAGTTAAACTCAAAACTCTCATTTTCTTTAAAAGATTCAATCTTTAAACATTAAAAAGGTCAAGTGACTTAATAGGTACCTGGATTGAGGTAATTTCATTCCAACATTCAATCTTTACTCATTAAAACTCTCTTCGCGACGTCAAAGGGAACTCGAATAAGTTGAACTCAAAACTCTCATCTATTTTGAAAGATTCAATCTTTACGCATTAAAAAGGCTAGTGACAAAATTTATACCTTGATTGACAAAATTTATACCTTGATTGAGGTATTTTGATTCAAAGATTCATTCTTTAGTCATTAAAACACTCTTCGCGACTTCATAGGGAAATCGAATAAGTTAGACTCAAAATTCTCATTTTGTTTCAAGGATTCAATCTTTATTCACTAAAAAGGTCTAGTGACATAATATGTTCCTTGATTGAGGCAATTTCATTCAAAGAT
The DNA here is from genome assembly GCF_030987335.1 of Cornus florida. Taxonomy (NCBI): domain Eukaryota; kingdom Viridiplantae; phylum Streptophyta; class Magnoliopsida; order Cornales; family Cornaceae; genus Cornus; species Cornus florida. Next base: position 11,882 of record NW_026775674.1, on the reverse strand, counting down.
TTCATCTTTACTCATTAAAACACTCTTTGTGATGTCAAAGGTAACTCGAACAAGTTTAACTCAAAACTCTCATCTTCTTTCAAAGATTTAATCTTCATACATTAAAATGGTCTAGTGACATAATAGGTACTTTGATTGAGGTATTTTCGTTCAAAGATTCAATCTTTAGTCATTAAAACACTCTTCGCGACTGCTTTAGGAACTCGAATAAGTTAAACTCAGTACTCACATTTTCTTTCAAAGATGCAATCTTTATAAATTAAAAAGGTCGAGTGACATAATAGGTATCTCGATTCAAGTAATTTCATTTAAAGATTCAATCTTTACTCATTAAAGTACTCTTCGTGACGTCAAAGGGAACTTGAATAAGTTTAACTCAAAACTCTTATTTTCTTTCAAAGATTCAATCTTCATATATTAAAAACGTCTAGTGATATAACGGGTACCTTGATTGAGGTATTTTTCATTCAAAGATTCAATCTTTAGTCATTAGAACACTCTTCGGGACTTCATAGGGAACTCGAATAAGTTAAACTCAAAACTCTCACTCCAAAATTCAACCTTTACTCGTTAAAACACTCTTCGTGGCGTCCAAGGGAACTCGAATAAGTTGAACTCAAAACTCTCATCTTCTTTCAAAGATTCAATCCTAATGCATTGAAAATGTCTGGTGACATAATTTGTACCTTGATTGAGGTATTTTGATTTAAAGATTCTTTCTTTAGTTATTAAAACACTCTTCGCGACTTCATAGGGAAATCGAATAAATTAAACTCAAAATTCTCATTTTGTTTCGAGGATTCAATCTTTTTTCATTAAAAAGATCTAGTGAAATAATAGGTTCGTTGATTGAGGTAATTTCATTCGAAGATTCCTTCTTTACTCATTAAAACACTCTTCGTGATGTCAAAGGTAACTCGAATAAGTTTAGCTCAAAACTCTCATCTTCTTTCAAAGATTTAATCTTTATACATTAGAATGGTTTAGTGACATAATAGGTACTTTGATTGAGTTATTTTCATTCAAATATTCAATCTTAAGTCATTAAAACACTCTTCGCGACTGCATAGGGAACTCGAATGAGTTAAACTCAGAACTTACCTTTTCTTTCAAAGATTATAAATTAAAAAGGTCAAGTGACATAATAGGTATCTTGATTCAGGTAATTTCATTCAAAGATTCAATCTTTACTCATTAAAGTACTCTTCGTGACATCAAAGGAAACTTGAATAAGTTTATCTCAAAACTCTTATTTTCTTTCATAGATTCCATCTTTATACACTAAAAACGTCTACTGACATAATGGGTACATTGATTGAAGTATTTTCATTCAAAGATTCAATCTTTATTCACTAAAACACTCTTCAGGACTTCATAGGGAACTCGAATAAGTTAAACTCAAAACTCTCATTTCCTTTCGTAGATTCAATCTTTATACATTAAAAAGATCTAGTGACATATTAGGTACCGTGAATGAGGTAATTTGATTCAAAGATTCAATCTTTACTCATTAAAACACTCTTCGTGATGTCAAAGCCAACTCGAATAAGTTGCACACAAAACACTAATTTTCTTCCAAAGATTCAATATTTATACATTAAAAAAGGTCTAGTGACATAAAGGGTATCTTTATTGTGATATTTTCATTCAAAGATGCAATATTTAGTCATTAAAACACTCTTCGGGACTTCGTAGGGAACTCGAATAAGTTAAACTCAAAACTCTCATTTTCTTTCGTATATTCAATTTTATACATTAAAAAGGTCTAGTGACACAATCGGTACCCTGAATTAGGTAATTTCATTCCAAGATTCAATCTTTACGCAATAAAACACTCTTCGTGATGTCAAAGGGAACTCGAATAAGTTCAACAGAAAACACTAATTTTCTTCCAAAGATTTAATCTTTATACATTAAAAAAGCTCTAGTGCATAATGGGTAACTTTATTGAGGTATTTTCATTCAAAGATGCAATATTTTACTCATTAAAACACTCATCGTGACGTCAAAGGGAATTCAAAGATTCAATCTTTACTCCTTAGAACACTCTTCGTGACTTTAAAAGGAATTCGAATCAGTTTAACTCAAAACTCTCATTTTCTTTCAAAGATTTAATCTTTATACATTAAGAATGTCTAGTGACATAGTAGGTACTTTGATTGAGGTATTTTCATTCAAAGATTCAATCTTTAGTCATTAAAATACTCTACGCGACTTCATATGAAAACTCGAATAGGTTAAACTCAAAACTATCATTTTCCTTTAAAGATTCTCCCTTTATGTGTTAAAACGGCCTAGTGACATAGTAGGTACCTTGATTGAGGTAATTTCATTCAAAGATTCAATTTTACTCATTAAAACACTCTTCGTGACGTCAAGGGGAACTCGAATAAGTTTAACTCAAAACAATCATTTTCTATCAAAGATTTAATCTTTATACATTAAAATGTTCTAGTTACAAAATATGTACCTTAATTGAGGAATTTTCATCCAAGGATTCAATCTTCACTCATTAAAACACCCTTCGGGACGTCAAAGGGAACTTGAATAAATTTAACTCAAAAGTCTCATTTTATTTCAAAGATTCAATCTTTATATATAAAAAACGTCTAGTGACATAATGGGTACCTTGATTGAAATATTTTCATTCAAAGATTCAATCTTTGGTCATTAAAACACTCTTCGACATTTCATTGGGAACTCGAATAAGTTAAACTCAAATCTCTCATTTTTTTCCAAAGTTTCAACCTTTTTACATTAAAAAGGTTTATTGACATAATAGGTACCTTAATTGAGGAGATTTCATTCAAAGATTCTATCTTTACTCCTTAAAACACTCTTCGTGATGTCAAAGGTAACTCGGATAAGTTTAACTCAAAACTCTCATTTTATTTCAAAGATTTCATCTTTATACATTAAAAAGGCCTAGTGACATAATAGATACCATGATTGAGGTAATTTCATTCAAAGATTCAATCTTTGTCCATTAAAACACGCTACGCGACTTCGTAGGGAACTCGAATAAGTTAAACTCAAAACTCTCATTTTCTTTAAAAGATTCAATCTTTAAACATTAAAAAGGTCAAGTGACTTAATAGGTACCTGGATTGAGGTAATTTCATTCCAACATTCAATCTTTACTCATTAAAACTCTCTTCGCGACGTCAAAGGGAACTCGAATAAGTTGAACTCAAAACTCTCATCTATTTTGAAAGATTCAATCTTTACGCATTAAAAAGGCTAGTGACAAAATTTATACCTTGATTGACAAAATTTATACCTTGATTGAGGTATTTTGATTCAAAGATTCATTCTTTAGTCATTAAAACACTCTTCGCGACTTCATAGGGAAATCGAATAAGTTAGACTCAAAATTCTCATTTTGTTTCAAGGATTCAATCTTTATTCACTAAAAAGGTCTAGTGACATAATATGTTCCTTGATTGAGGCAATTTCATTCAAAGATTTCATCTTTACTCATTAAAACACTCTTTGTGATGTCAAAGGTAACTCGAACAAGTTTAACTCAAAACTCTCATCTTCTTTCAAAGATTTAATCTTCATACATTAAAATGGTCTAGTGACATAATAGGTACTTTGATTGAGGTATTTTCGTTCAAAGATTCAATCTTTAGTCATTAAAACACTCTTCGCGACTGCTTTAGGAACTCGAATAAGTTAAACTCAGTACTCACATTTTCTTTCAAAGATGCAATCTTTATAAATTAAAAAGGTCGAGTGACATAATAGGTATCTCGATTCAAGTAATTTCATTTAAAGATTCAATCTTTACTCATTAAAGTACTCTTCGTGACGTCAAAGGGAACTTGAATAAGTTTAACTCAAAACTCTTATTTTCTTTCAAAGATTCAATCTTCATATATTAAAAACGTCTAGTGATATAACGGGTACCTTGATTGAGGTATTTTTCATTCAAAGATTCAATCTTTAGTCATTAGAACACTCTTCGGGACTTCATAGGGAACTCGAATAAGTTAAACTCAAAACTCTCACTCCAAAATTCAACCTTTACTCGTTAAAACACTCTTCGTGGCGTCCAAGGGAACTCGAATAAGTTGAACTCAAAACTCTCATCTTCTTTCAAAGATTCAATCCTAATGCATTGAAAATGTCTGGTGACATAATTTGTACCTTGATTGAGGTATTTTGATTTAAAGATTCTTTCTTTAGTTATTAAAACACTCTTCGCGACTTCATAGGGAAATCGAATAAATTAAACTCAAAATTCTCATTTTGTTTCGAGGATTCAATCTTTTTTCATTAAAAAGATCTAGTGAAATAATAGGTTCGTTGATTGAGGTAATTTCATTCGAAGATTCCTTCTTTACTCATTAAAACACTCTTCGTGATGTCAAAGGTAACTCGAATAAGTTTAGCTCAAAACTCTCATCTTCTTTCAAAGATTTAATCTTTATACATTAGAATGGTTTAGTGACATAATAGGTACTTTGATTGAGTTATTTTCATTCAAATATTCAATCTTAAGTCATTAAAACACTCTTCGCGACTGCATAGGGAACTCGAATGAGTTAAACTCAGAACTTACCTTTTCTTTCAAAGATTATAAATTAAAAAGGTCAAGTGACATAATAGGTATCTTGATTCAGGTAATTTCATTCAAAGATTCAATCTTTACTCATTAAAGTACTCTTCGTGACATCAAAGGAAACTTGAATAAGTTTATCTCAAAACTCTTATTTTCTTTCATAGATTCCATCTTTATACACTAAAAACGTCTACTGACATAATGGGTACATTGATTGAAGTATTTTCATTCAAAGATTCAATCTTTATTCACTAAAACACTCTTCAGGACTTCATAGGGAACTCGAATAAGTTAAACTCAAAACTCTCATTTCCTTTCGTAGATTCAATCTTTATACATTAAAAAGATCTAGTGACATATTAGGTACCGTGAATGAGGTAATTTGATTCAAAGATTCAATCTTTACTCATTAAAACACTCTTCGTGATGTCAAAGCCAACTCGAATAAGTTGCACACAAAACACTAATTTTCTTCCAAAGATTCAATATTTATACATTAAAAAAGGTCTAGTGACATAAAGGGTATCTTTATTGTGATATTTTCATTCAAAGATGCAATATTTAGTCATTAAAACACTCTTCGGGACTTCGTAGGGAACTCGAATAAGTTAAACTCAAAACTCTCATTTTCTTTCGTATATTCAATTTTATACATTAAAAAGGTCTAGTGACACAATCGGTACCCTGAATTAGGTAATTTCATTCCAAGATTCAATCTTTACGCAATAAAACACTCTTCGTGATGTCAAAGGGAACTCGAATAAGTTCAACAGAAAACACTAATTTTCTTCCAAAGATTTAATCTTTATACATTAAAAAAGCTCTAGTGCATAATGGGTAACTTTATTGAGGTATTTTCATTCAAAGATGCAATATTTTACTCATTAAAACACTCATCGTGACGTCAAAGGGAATTCAAAGATTCAATCTTTACTCCTTAGAACACTCTTCGTGACTTTAAAAGGAATTCGAATCAGTTTAACTCAAAACTCTCATTTTCTTTCAAAGATTTAATCTTTATACATTAAGAATGTCTAGTGACATAGTAGGTACTTTGATTGAGGTATTTTCATTCAAAGATTCAATCTTTAGTCATTAAAATACTCTACGCGACTTCATATGAAAACTCGAATAGGTTAAACTCAAAACTATCATTTTCCTTTAAAGATTCTCCCTTTATGTGTTAAAACGGCCTAGTGACATAGTAGGTACCTTGATTGAGGTAATTTCATTCAAAGATTCAATTTTACTCATTAAAACACTCTTCGTGACGTCAAGGGGAACTCGAATAAGTTTAACTCAAAACAATCATTTTCTATCAAAGATTTAATCTTTATACATTAAAATGTTCTAGTTACAAAATATGTACCTTAATTGAGGAATTTTCATCCAAGGATTCAATCTTCACTCATTAAAACACCCTTCGGGACGTCAAAGGGAACTTGAATAAATTTAACTCAAAAGTCTCATTTTATTTCAAAGATTCAATCTTTATATATAAAAAACGTCTAGTGACATAATGGGTACCTTGATTGAAATATTTTCATTCAAAGATTCAATCTTTGGTCATTAAAACACTCTTCGACATTTCATTGGGAACTCGAATAAGTTAAACTCAAATCTCTCATTTTTTTCCAAAGTTTCAACCTTTTTACATTAAAAAGGTTTATTGACATAATAGGTACCTTAATTGAGGAGATTTCATTCAAAGATTCTATCTTTACTCCTTAAAACACTCTTCGTGATGTCAAAGGTAACTCGGATAAGTTTAACTCAAAACTCTCATTTTATTTCAAAGATTTCATCTTTATACATTAAAAAGGCCTAGTGACATAATAGATACCATGATTGAGGTAATTTCATTCAAAGATTCAATCTTTGTCCATTAAAACACGCTACGCGACTTCGTAGGGAACTCGAATAAGTTAAACTCAAAACTCTCATTTTCTTTAAAAGATTCAATCTTTAAACATTAAAAAGGTCAAGTGACTTAATAGGTACCTGGATTGAGGTAATTTCATTCCAACATTCAATCTTTACTCATTAAAACTCTCTTCGCGACGTCAAAGGGAACTCGAATAAGTTGAACTCAAAACTCTCATCTATTTTGAAAGATTCAATCTTTACGCATTAAAAAGGCTAGTGACAAAATTTATACCTTGATTGACAAAATTTATACCTTGATTGAGGTATTTTGATTCAAAGATTCATTCTTTAGTCATTAAAACACTCTTCGCGACTTCATAGGGAAATCGAATAAGTTAGACTCAAAATTCTCATTTTGTTTCAAGGATTCAATCTTTATTCACTAAAAAGGTCTAGTGACATAATATGTTCCTTGATTGAGGCAATTTCATTCAAAGATTTCATCTTTACTCATTAAAACACTCTTTGTGATGTCAAAGGTAACTCGAACAAGTTTAACTCAAAACTCTCATCTTCTTTCAAAGATTTAATCTTCATACATTAAAATGGTCTAGTGACATAATAGGTACTTTGATTGAGGTATTTTCGTTCAAAGATTCAATCTTTAGTCATTAAAACACTCTTCGCGACTGCTTTAGGAACTCGAATAAGTTAAACTCAGTACTCACATTTTCTTTCAAAGATGCAATCTTTATAAATTAAAAAGGTCGAGTGACATAATAGGTATCTCGATTCAAGTAATTTCATTTAAAGATTCAATCTTTACTCATTAAAGTACTCTTCGTGACGTCAAAGGGAACTTGAATAAGTTTAACTCAAAACTCTTATTTTCTTTCAAAGATTCAATCTTCATATATTAAAAACGTCTAGTGATATAACGGGTACCTTGATTGAGGTATTTTTCATTCAAAGATTCAATCTTTAGTCATTAGAACACTCTTCGGGACTTCATAGGGAACTCGAATAAGTTAAACTCAAAACTCTCACTCCAAAATTCAACCTTTACTCGTTAAAACACTCTTCGTGGCGTCCAAGGGAACTCGAATAAGTTGAACTCAAAACTCTCATCTTCTTTCAAAGATTCAATCCTAATGCATTGAAAATGTCTGGTGACATAATTTGTACCTTGATTGAGGTATTTTGATTTAAAGATTCTTTCTTTAGTTATTAAAACACTCTTCGCGACTTCATAGGGAAATCGAATAAATTAAACTCAAAATTCTCATTTTGTTTCGAGGATTCAATCTTTTTTCATTAAAAAGATCTAGTGAAATAATAGGTTCGTTGATTGAGGTAATTTCATTCGAAGATTCCTTCTTTACTCATTAAAACACTCTTCGTGATGTCAAAGGTAACTCGAATAAGTTTAGCTCAAAACTCTCATCTTCTTTCAAAGATTTAATCTTTATACATTAGAATGGTTTAGTGACATAATAGGTACTTTGATTGAGTTATTTTCATTCAAATATTCAATCTTAAGTCATTAAAACACTCTTCGCGACTGCATAGGGAACTCGAATGAGTTAAACTCAGAACTTACCTTTTCTTTCAAAGATTATAAATTAAAAAGGTCAAGTGACATAATAGGTATCTTGATTCAGGTAATTTCATTCAAAGATTCAATCTTTACTCATTAAAGTACTCTTCGTGACATCAAAGGAAACTTGAATAAGTTTATCTCAAAACTCTTATTTTCTTTCATAGATTCCATCTTTATACACTAAAAACGTCTACTGACATAATGGGTACATTGATTGAAGTATTTTCATTCAAAGATTCAATCTTTATTCACTAAAACACTCTTCAGGACTTCATAGGGAACTCGAATAAGTTAAACTCAAAACTCTCATTTCCTTTCGTAGATTCAATCTTTATACATTAAAAAGATCTAGTGACATATTAGGTACCGTGAATGAGGTAATTTGATTCAAAGATTCAATCTTTACTCATTAAAACACTCTTCGTGATGTCAAAGCCAACTCGAATAAGTTGCACACAAAACACTAATTTTCTTCCAAAGATTCAATATTTATACATTAAAAAAGGTCTAGTGACATAAAGGGTATCTTTATTGTGATATTTTCATTCAAAGATGCAATATTTAGTCATTAAAACACTCTTCGGGACTTCGTAGGGAACTCGAATAAGTTAAACTCAAAACTCTCATTTTCTTTCGTATATTCAATTTTATACATTAAAAAGGTCTAGTGACACAATCGGTACCCTGAATTAGGTAATTTCATTCCAAGATTCAATCTTTACGCAATAAAACACTCTTCGTGATGTCAAAGGGAACTCGAATAAGTTCAACAGAAAACACTAATTTTCTTCCAAAGATTTAATCTTTATACATTAAAAAAGCTCTAGTGCATAATGGGTAACTTTATTGAGGTATTTTCATTCAAAGATGCAATATTTTACTCATTAAAACACTCATCGTGACGTCAAAGGGAATTCAAAGATTCAATCTTTACTCCTTAGAACACTCTTCGTGACTTTAAAAGGAATTCGAATCAGTTTAACTCAAAACTCTCATTTTCTTTCAAAGATTTAATCTTTATACATTAAGAATGTCTAGTGACATAGTAGGTACTTTGATTGAGGTATTTTCATTCAAAGATTCAATCTTTAGTCATTAAAATACTCTACGCGACTTCATATGAAAACTCGAATAGGTTAAACTCAAAACTATCATTTTCCTTTAAAGATTCTCCCTTTATGTGTTAAAACGGCCTAGTGACATAGTAGGTACCTTGATTGAGGTAATTTCATTCAAAGATTCAATTTTACTCATTAAAACACTCTTCGTGACGTCAAGGGGAACTCGAATAAGTTTAACTCAAAACAATCATTTTCTATCAAAGATTTAATCTTTATACATTAAAATGTTCTAGTTACAAAATATGTACCTTAATTGAGGAATTTTCATCCAAGGATTCAATCTTCACTCATTAAAACACCCTTCGGGACGTCAAAGGGAACTTGAATAAATTTAACTCAAAAGTCTCATTTTATTTCAAAGATTCAATCTTTATATATAAAAAACGTCTAGTGACATAATGGGTACCTTGATTGAAATATTTTCATTCAAAGATTCAATCTTTGGTCATTAAAACACTCTTCGACATTTCATTGGGAACTCGAATAAGTTAAACTCAAATCTCTCATTTTTTTCCAAAGTTTCAACCTTTTTACATTAAAAAGGTTTATTGACATAATAGGTACCTTAATTGAGGAGATTTCATTCAAAGATTCTATCTTTACTCCTTAAAACACTCTTCGTGATGTCAAAGGTAACTCGGATAAGTTTAACTCAAAACTCTCATTTTATTTCAAAGATTTCATCTTTATACATTAAAAAGGCCTAGTGACATAATAGATACCATGATTGAGGTAATTTCATTCAAAGATTCAATCTTTGTCCATTAAAACACGCTACGCGACTTCGTAGGGAACTCGAATAAGTTAAACTCAAAACTCTCATTTTCTTTAAAAGATTCAATCTTTAAACATTAAAAAGGTCAAGTGACTTAATAGGTACCTGGATTGAGGTAATTTCATTCCAACATTCAATCTTTACTCATTAAAACTCTCTTCGCGACGTCAAAGGGAACTCGAATAAGTTGAACTCAAAACTCTCATCTATTTTGAAAGATTCAATCTTTACGCATTAAAAAGGCTAGTGACAAAATTTATACCTTGATTGACAAAATTTATACCTTGATTGAGGTATTTTGATTCAAAGATTCATTCTTTAGTCATTAAAACACTCTTCGCGACTTCATAGGGAAATCGAATAAGTTAGACTCAAAATTCTCATTTTGTTTCAAGGATTCAATCTTTATTCACTAAAAAGGTCTAGTGACATAATATGTTCCTTGATTGAGGCAATTTCATTCAAAGATTTCATCTTTACTCATTAAAACACTCTTTGTGATGTCAAAGGTAACTCGAACAAGTTTAACTCAAAACTCTCATCTTCTTTCAAAGATTTAATCTTCATACATTAAAATGGTCTAGTGACATAATAGGTACTTTGATTGAGGTATTTTCGTTCAAAGATTCAATCTTTAGTCATTAAAACACTCTTCGCGACTGCTTTAGGAACTCGAATAAGTTAAACTCAGTACTCACATTTTCTTTCAAAGATGCAATCTTTATAAATTAAAAAGGTCGAGTGACATAATAGGTATCTCGATTCAAGTAATTTCATTTAAAGATTCAATCTTTACTCATTAAAGTACTCTTCGTGACGTCAAAGGGAACTTGAATAAGTTTAACTCAAAACTCTTATTTTCTTTCAAAGATTCAATCTTCATATATTAAAAACGTCTAGTGATATAACGGGTACCTTGATTGAGGTATTTTTCATTCAAAGATTCAATCTTTAGTCATTAGAACACTCTTCGGGACTTCATAGGGAACTCGAATAAGTTAAACTCAAAACTCTCACTCCAAAATTCAACCTTTACTCGTTAAAACACTCTTCGTGGCGTCCAAGGGAACTCGAATAAGTTGAACTCAAAACTCTCATCTTCTTTCAAAGATTCAATCCTAATGCATTGAAAATGTCTGGTGACATAATTTGTACCTTGATTGAGGTATTTTGATTTAAAGATTCTTTCTTTAGTTATTAAAACACTCTTCGCGACTTCATAGGGAAATCGAATAAATTAAACTCAAAATTCTCATTTTGTTTCGAGGATTCAATCTTTTTTCATTAAAAAGATCTAGTGAAATAATAGGTTCGTTGATTGAGGTAATTTCATTCGAAGATTCCTTCTTTACTCATTAAAACACTCTTCGTGATGTCAAAGGTAACTCGAATAAGTTTAGCTCAAAACTCTCATCTTCTTTCAAAGATTTAATCTTTATACATTAGAATGGTTTAGTGACATAATAGGTACTTTGATTGAGTTATTTTCATTCAAATATTCAATCTTAAGTCATTAAAACACTCTTCGCGACTGCATAGGGAACTCGAATGAGTTAAACTCAGAACTTACCTTTTCTTTCAAAGATTATAAATTAAAAAGGTCAAGTGACATAATAGGTATCTTGATTCAGGTAATTTCATTCAAAGATTCAATCTTTACTCATTAAAGTACTCTTCGTGACATCAAAGGAAACTTGAATAAGTTTATCTCAAAACTCTTATTTTCTTTCATAGATTCCATCTTTATACACTAAAAACGTCTACTGACATAATGGGTACATTGATTGAAGTATTTTCATTCAAAGATTCAATCTTTATTCACTAAAACACTCTTCAGGACTTCATAGGGAACTCGAATAAGTTAAACTCAAAACTCTCATTTCCTTTCGTAGATTCAATCTTTATACATTAAAAAGATCTAGTGACATATTAGGTACCGTGAATGAGGTAATT
>NW_026775673.1:20000-22500 GCF_030987335.1 Cornus florida | reverse complement strand
TGGGTTTGAAAATTTTATGGGAGCTTCCTAGAAGCCTAAGAAATGCTTTGCTCGAGACGGATTTCGATTTGGAGGTCCCCCGAGTTAAGTTTGCCCTTTATGACTCCTCGCCCGCATGCTCGTGCACACCGGCGTGCACGTGGGCATCGTATGCTAAAAAATGAAGTTTGGAGTTTGGGTTTGAAAATTTTACGGGAACTTCCTAGAAGCCTAAGAAATGCTTTGCTCGAGACGGATTTCGATTTGGAGGTCCGCCGTGTTAATTTTGCCAATTACGGCTCCTCGCCCGCACGCTCGTGCACCCCGACGTGCACACCGGCGCGCACGTGGGCATCGTATGCTAAAAAATGAAGTTTGGAGTTTGGGTTTGAAAATTTTACGGGAACTTCCTAGAAGCCTAAGAAATGCTTTGCTCGAGACGGATTTCGATTTGGAGGTCCCCCGAGTTAATTTTGCCCATTACGACTCCTCGCCCGCACGCTCGTGCACCCCGGCGTGCACGTGGGCATAGTATGCTAAAAAATGAAGTTTGGAGTTTGGGTTCGGAAATTTTATGGGAGCTTCCTAGAAGCCTAAGAACTGCTTTGCTCGAGACGGATTTTGATTTGGAGATCCCCCGAGTTAGTTTTGCCCATTATGACTCCTCCCCCGCACGCTCAAGCACCCCCGCGTGCACGGGGGCATCGTATGCTAAAAAATGAAGTTTGGAGTTTGGGTTTGGAAATTTTATGGGAGCTTCCTAGAAGCCTAAGAAGTGCTTTGCTCGAGACGGATTTCGATTTGGAGGTCCCCCGAGTTAATTTTGCCCATTATGACTCCTCGCCCGCACGCTTAAGCACCCCCGCGTGCACGTGGGCATTGTGTGCTAAAAAATGAAGTTTGGAGTTTGGGTTTGAAAATTTTACGGGAACTTCCTAGAAGCCTAAGAAATGCTTTGCTCGAGACGGATTTCGATTTGGAGGTCCCCCGAGTTAATTTTGCCCATTACGACTCCTCGCCCGCACGCTCGTGCACCCCGGCGTGCACGTGGGCATCGTATGCTAAAAAATGAAGTTTGGAGTTTGGGTTTGAAAATTTTATGGGAGCTTCCTAGAAGCTTAAGAAGTGTTTTGCTCGAGACGGATTTCGATTTGGAGGTCCCCCGAGTCAATGTTGCCCATTATGGCTCCTCTCCCGCATGCTCAAGCACCCCTGCGTGCACGTGGGCATTGTATGCTAAAAAATAAAGTTTGGAGTTTGGGTTTGGAAGTTTTATGGGAGCTTCCTTGAAGCTTAAGAAGTGTTTTGCTCGAGACGGATTTCGATTTGGAGGTCCCCCGAGTCAATGTTGCCCATTATGGCTCCTCGCCCGCACGCTCAAGCACCCCGGCGTGCACGTGGGCATTGTATGCTAAAAAATAAAGTTTGGAGTTTGGGTTTGGAAGTTTTATGGGAGCTTCCTAGAAGCTTAAGAAGTGTTTTGCTCGAGACGGATTTCGATTTGGAGGTCCCCCGAGTCAATGTTGCCCATTATGGCTCCTCTCCCGCATGCTCAAGCACCCCTGCGTGCACACCGGCGTGCACGTGGGCATTGTAGGCTAAAAAATGAAGTTTGGAGTTTGGGTTTGGAAATTTTATGGGAGCTTCCTTGAAGCCTAAGAAGTGTTTTGCTCGAAACGGAATTCGATTTGGAGGTCCCCCGAGTCAATTTTGCCCATTACGACTCCTCGCTCGCATGCAATATCTACTCCTGTCAGAGCTGTGGTTTTACTTAAGACTACTATAGGGGGGGGGGAGTTCTCAGCACCAAGAGCTGCAAGTAAGGCCATTGCTTGCTTTGCAGTCTCGATTGCTCTACTAGTGAATAGTAGATGTCTTGGTTAGCTTGGAACGAAAAAAAAAATTTTTTGGGGAAAAAAAAAAAAAAAAGTTTTTGTGAAAAAAAATTTTTCGAAAAAAAAAAAAAAAAAAAAAATTTTTTTGGATGCCTCGGTCTTCTATTTGTTTTGCTTGGGTAGATTAGGAAAAAAAAAAAAAAAAATTTTTTTGTTGGATGCCTCGGTCTTCATATTCTTTCTCGGCTATTTCGAAAAAAAAAAAAAAAAATTCCGGGAAAGAGAAAAAAAAAATTATTTTTTGTTGGTTGCCTCGGTCTTCATGTTCTTTCTCTGGTATATGGGAAAGAAAAAAAAAAAAAAAAAATTTTGGATGCCTCGGTCTTCTTGTTCTCGGTTGGATTTATCGAAAAAAAAAAAAAAAAAAAAAAAAAAAAAAAAAAAAATTTTGATGCCTCGGTCTTCTTGTTCTTGCTTTGGTATATCGGAGAAAAAAAAAAAAAATTTTTTTGGATGCCTCGGTCTTCTTGTTCATTCTTCGGTATATCAAAAAAAAAAAAAAAAAAAAAAAAATTTGAGACTTCGGTCTTCTTGTTCTTGCTTTGGTATATCGGAGAAAAAAAAAAAAAAAAATTTTGGATGCCTCGGTCTTCTTGTTCATTCTTCGGTATATCAAAAAAAAAAAA
>NW_026775672.1:0-47573 GCF_030987335.1 Cornus florida | reverse complement strand
CAAACCTGTGGAGGGAAAAAAACTCCCTCCAATAAAAAGCGTACACGTCACCACTACCCATATCTACATTCCAAGGACATATAAGGCCCATCATGCTCAAGCCCAAGTTGAGGGTATTTACAGCCCAAGACCATTGTTATTTGTCCTCCAACTTCCATCAAGGCCGAATCAAGAAGTCATCAGCCCAGCTTATGAGTATTTAACATCCGGCCTGTTACTCAAGCCCAGCCAGATCAAAATATATTCGGCCCAAGAATGCACAAGTCCTACCATTTGAAGGATTTACTGTAGAAGGAAAATTCTGATAGGAAGTTCTGTACAAGGCAAGTTCTATGTATGGAAAATTCAACAATGGAAAAAACTCTATTAGAAAAGAATGGTTATATAGAAAGAATTGGAGGGCAAGCAACGCGAGTCCTACCATAATCTTGCAATCTTTTGTATATAAATAGAGGCTAAGACCTCCAATAAAGGATCAAGCAATTCTACGCTTCTCTACACACTGTTTTTATTTATTTTTATTATTTTTGAGTGAGTTGTTTTATTTTTCTCAATCATTATTGGTTGGGCGAAATTTTGTACCTACACTTTGGCGCCGTCTGTGGGAAGCGTATAGAAATATACTCCCACTTGTTCTTCAAATTAAATCCTTTAGTCGTGTCTGGAATGTCAAACGGAGAGTCAGCAATGAATCAACAGATAGAATTGATGCAAAAGATGCGAGAAGAGTTCTTGCACCAATTTGAGACACTCCGGCAAGCAAACGATACGAGTGTCGCCCAGATAGCTGCGCTTCAGCAGCAGACTCATACGCTGCACACGGCCATGGCCAGGCTAACGCCACAACCACCACCAGGCGATGCTGCGGCACCACCCCCCACCCGGAATTTACCTCCGGTTCACGAGCCTCCAGCCAACGAGACACCACCCAACGGGGCTCGACCTAGTGAGGTTCAGCAAAAGCAAGGGACGAGGTCCGAGGCAGTTGTTTCGGATAATCTCCTGCATCACACACAGGACGAACAGGCTGAGTCCAGCCATAGGCTTATGGTATGGTCCGATGGCGTTACAGATGGCGCACGTGTACAAGATGCCTTCGACGAAAAGAAGCTCTTGAGAGTCCAGACACCAGCCGAGATGGCTAGAGAGCACAAGAACTCCTTGGTCAAGACCCCCTTTACTGATGAGGTGTACCTTGTGGAGAGGCCGAAGAAGTTCACTATGCCATCCTTCACCCAGTTCGATGGGGCAGGAGACCCCTCTCGGCATCTCGATCATTATGCGCAAAAGATGGCACTGGACGATCATAACGATCCGTGGATGTGTAAGGTTTTTCCTACCAGTTTAACCGGAGCAGCGTTAGAATGGTTCAGGAATAGGCCACACAAGTCTATCCCTGACTATGAGACCTTGTGCACTATGTTTTTAGCCCAGTATTGCGGAAATAAGAAGCAGAAGAAAAGTATCGCCAGCCTTTTCACCATAAGGCAAAGGAAGGGAGAAACTTTGCAAGATTTTTTATCCAGGTTTAACATGGAGGCCTCGGAGATAGCAGATTGCCATCCTGCCACGGCAATCGAAACATTTAAGTTGGCAATGATCCAGGTAACCAAGTTTCACACATCCTTGGTCAAATATTCCCCCCCGGATATGCAGACTTTGAACGCTAGGGCACAAATCTACATTCGGTTGGAGGAAAATGTAGCTCACCGTGCACAGCACACTACCCTCGTCACAGTGGAAAACAAGTCTCGAGAGAAAGCTGCGAGCACAAGGATGCAGAAGGTTCCTCATACCGCCACACAAGTCACCCAAGCGTCTGAGAAAAGGCGAAGGACAGAGGACAGGCTTACCCCTCTCCGTACTACCTTGGCGCGCCTATTCCAAGAGAATAAGACGAGGTTCGCGACTCCTCAGCCCATGAAACAACCCTTGGAGCAGAGGGACAAAAGCAAACATTGTGCCTACCATAGAGATTATGGGCATACCACCAATGACTGTAGGTCCCTACAGCGACAGGTAGAAAGCATGATAGCGAGAGGAGAATTGGTGGAGTATCTCGCCACGAAGGAGCACGTAAAACCTCGGGAGGTTAACCCTCGACGGGTAGAGGGCGGTCAGGTAAAGGTTATCTATGCTATACACGGAAGGTCAGAGGATGATGAAGAGTCAGAAGAGTTATACAGATCCAGGCTGAGAGAGGCTCATAAGTTACGAAGATTGTCTTCGGTAAACACGGTTGCACCAGGCAGCATCAACATTGGATTCGGTAACAATGATCTTTCTAGAGTCCAGCGCCCGCATGAGGACCCCTTGGTCATCAGCCTCCTGGTAGTGAATTACATGATCAGGAGAGTGCTGATAGATCCGAAAAGTAGCGCCAACATCATTACAAAAACAGCTTTTGATCAGTTGGGGGTTTCACCATCGTCCATCAGGCCAACTTCCGGCCCCCTAATGGGATTTGACGGTACTAAAGTGAATCCGCTTGGGGTGATCGATCTATCCATTACTGCAGCAAAAAGAACTCTGAAGGAAAACTTCGTCGTGACAGAGATTCATCCATCTTATAACCTCATTATGGGGAGAGGTTGGATCCATCGTATGAACGGAGTCCCCTCTACACTTCATCAAGTAATGAGGTGTTTATCCCCGGATGGCAGGGAGGTAATCGACCTTTGGGGAGACCAGGTTGCTGCCAAAGAATGTTACATGCTAACGTTACACGAAGCAAAGAAAGCGTCGAAATCACCTCAGTTAGAGGCGAATCCCAAAGACGCAATCAAATAGCAGTTATAGTATCCTCAGCCCAAGTATCTCAAGGCAAAGGAAGAAGCCGAAGCTGAAGCACCTACCGAGGAGTCCCTCGAACCTATAGAGGTAGTCCTCGGAGACCCTCAGAAGATCACCTACATTGGCTCATCTTACACAGCCGAAGAGAAAGAAGCATTGATCAGGGTCATTCGGTGCAATTCGGATGTCTTTGCCTGGGATCACTCGGACATGGTGGGGATCAATCCTACAGTGTCATGCCATAGTCTGAGGGTTAACCCAGAGTTCAGGCCAGTCAAGCAGAGGCACCGACGGTTCGCACCTGAACGGAATCGCATAATAGCCGAGGAAGTAAATAAACTATTACAAGCAAGATTCATTCGAGAGGTGCAATACCCACAATGGCTCTCAAATGTAGTAGTCGTTCAAAAGAAGAATGGGAAATGGAGGGTATGCGTAGATTATACCAACCTTAACAAAGCTTGCCCAAAAGATAGCTTTCCTCTGCCCAAGATTGATCAAATGGTGGATGCTATGACGGGTTATGAAAGGCTCACATTCCTCGATGCATACTCCGGCTATAATCAGGTTCCCATGAATCCTGAAGATGAGGAGAAAACCGCTTTCATCACAGAAACGGGCACTTACTGCTACAGAGTGATGCCCTTCGGTCTAAAGAATGCCGGAGCCACCTACCAGCGACTTGTCAATAAAATTTTTAATAATCTGCTGGGAAATACAGTTGAAGCCTATATCGATGATATGGTGGTCAAAAGTATACGGAAAGAGGACCACCCGAAGCACCTCCAGGAGGTCTTTGATACTTTCAAGAGATACAATATGAAGCTGAACCCCACCAAGTGCTCCTTCGCGGTCTCGTCAGGACAGTTCCTTGGGCACATCGTAAATAAAAGAGGAATAGAAGTAAGCCCAGCTCAGGCAAAGGCACTCATACAGAACCAGGAGCCGAAAACCCGCAGGGAAGTGCAAGTTCTAACCGGCCGAATTGCGGCTCTCAGCCGGTTCATATCCCGATTATCTGATAAGTATAAACCTTTTTTTGATGCTATTCGATCCAAAAACAAAGATATGTGGGGACCTCAGTAGCAGGAAGCTCTCAATCAATTGAAAAGCTACATGACAAAACCCCCAATCCTTTCTGCTCCAACGCCCGGAGACACTCTCATCCTGTACCTGGCAGTATCAGCTGTAGCAACAAGTGCAGTGTTAATCAAAGAAGGAGGCAAGGTTCAGCACCCAATCTTTTACACAAGCAAAACGATGACGGATCCCGAGACACGGTACAGCAAGACAGAAAAGGTAATCCTGGCGTTAATTTATGCCAAGAGGAAACTTCGACATTACTTCGAGTCTCACAGCATAGTGGTACTTACAAATCACCCTATACGGGCTATCCTAGCTAAACCAGACCTGTCTAGTCAAATTACAAAATGGGCTATTGAACTTAGCTCTTTTGACATCACCTATGCACCGAAGATATCTCACAAGGGGCAGTCGGTAGCGGATTTCCTACTAGAGTACGAAGATCAACCTGAGGAACCGACACTTCAAGAGCCATACTGGGAGTTACGAGTTGATGGCTCTTCCAACCGGAAAAGGGCCAGGGCCGGGATTGACATCACAACACCCGAGGGTACCAAGCTGCAGCAGTCAATTTTGCTAGATTTACCATCTACTAATAACGAGGCCGAGTATAAGGCGATGCTTGCCGGACTTCGGCTAGCTAAACAGCTACAGGTACGATGTTTAAAAGTTTTTAGTGACTCACAGCTTGTGATCAATCAAGTGACAGAGCAATATTCTCCCAAGGAGGAACGTATGAAGTCGTACAAAGATGCTGTAGAGAGTGCTATCCGGGAGTTCGATCAAATCGAGTTCCATCAGGTACCACGAGATGAAAATGCCGAAGCAGATCGATTGACTGCAGCCGCATCATCTTCAGATGAAGAGTTGATTCAGCTTGTTCCAATCGATGTTCTCGAAGAGCCCAGCATTAATCCCCAGCAAGAGGTGATGGTGATCCCGGAAGTACCACGCGAGCCCTACTGGATTGATCCAATCGAGGCCTACCTCAAGGAAGGGGTTCTCCCAAATCAGAAAGCTGAGGCAAGGAAGCTCAGGCTTACCGCGGCTAAGTACGCAATCATCAATAACCAGTTGTACCGAAGGTCATTCTCCGGTCCCTATCTCAAGTGTTTAACCCCTACTGAGGCTCTCACAATTCTAAAACAAGTTCATGAAGGAGATTGTGGAAACCACTCCGGAGGAAGATCCCTTGCACACAAAATTCTAACCCAGGGGTATTTTTTGCCATACTTGGCTCAGAATGCCGCGGAATACTCAAGAAGATGTGACAAGTGTCAGCGCCATGGTCCAATAAAGCATCAACCTGCCGAAGGTTTGCACGCCATGGCTAATCCATGGCCGTTCGCCCAATGGGGGATTGATATAGTAGGACCGTTACCCAAAACCATGGAAAAAAAGAGCATGTACTTCTGGCTACGGATTACTTCACCAAGTGGGTGGAAGCTGAAGCCTTCTCTAGCGTCACCCACAAAGAAGTAAAGCATTTCATTTGAAGCAACATTATTTGCCGGTTTGGGGTACCAAAAGTCATCGTAATGGACAATGGTAAGAACCTCGATAACAGAAGTACAAGAAAGTTCTTTAGTGAACATGGAATCCTGCAAAAATTGGCTGCAGTTAGTCATCCACAAGGCAATGGGCAAGCTGAAATAACTAACCGCACGATATTCGGGTGCTTAAAGAAAAAATTGGAGAAATTGAAGACAAAGTGGTACGAGAATCTCCCTCAAGTGCTCTGGGCTTATTGAACCACTCCAAGACGGCCCACGGGAGAAAGCCCATTTGCTATGGCATATGGATCCGAAGCTGTCATTCCTACCGAGTCCATAATCCCAACCCTTCGGACATCCTTGGTACTAGAAGGGAACAATGAGCAACAACTCGAACATAGCCTTGATCTTGTGGACGAAAGGAGAGATGCGGCAGCAATTCGGCTCGCGGCATACCAACAGCAGGTATGTAACAGTTATAACAAACGCGTCAGATTCAGGAGCTTTGTGGTAGGCGATTGGGTTTTGAAGCAGGAGACAGCTCATGTAAAGAAACTGGAACCTAATTGGACCGGACCCTACAGAGTTACCGAAATAGTGGGGAAAGGAGCATATCGTTTGGCTGAAGCTGGCGGACGTCCCATTGCGCGTCTTTGGAACGCAATACACCTGAAAAGGTATTTTCATTAGTTAAGATTGTCAATTTTGCTACAAGTTCTTCACAAATAAGGCTGAATATGTCCACAGTCAGCCAAACTTTTCTATATTTTTGTTTCTTTTTATAAAAATGGGGGGGCCATACGACTCTATGATGCTAAAAAGCATTTATTATAATGATTTTTACAAAAAAAAAAAAAAAAAAAAAAAAAAAAAAAAAACAACAACAAGAACAAGCACACAAGACACAAAACACATGAATTATAGCCTGTGCTTAAAACTTTCTATCCCACATCGATAAAACAGTATGTGCTACATTCTGTTATATATGGGAATATTTAAATAGTTAATTACGATATAAGGAGGGCCCACTGGTATTTAAGGCTATCAAGCTCAATACCAGAGGCATTCTTTACACCGACTTTTTTGACAAAATTTAGTCTATGTCCCACATCGGATAGAAATAGAAAAGAAATGCGGTTCATATATGCGTGGTCCACAACATTTGGCTGCCAAGAAGGGAGTATCAGTGGAGGCAGGTCTCTAAAGTCAATAAATGGAAAACTTCACAGCCACTGTTACTCGCTTTCTTGGCCTCCTATCATTTTTGAGTCCTCGGCCTCATGATAAGTGGTTTGAGGAAAAATATAAAACAAACCTCCCCTCAGGCTCAGCGCCAGGGAGTAATTCATTCGCCTCGGACCTTAAGTGTCCGGTTCGGCACAACCTCCCCTCAGGCTCAGCGCCGGGGAGTAGTTCTCTCGCCTCTGACCCTAAGTGTCCGGCTCGACAAAACCTCCCCTCTGGCTCAGCTCCGGGGAGTGATTCATTTAAACCTCCCCTCAGGCTCAGCGCCGGAGAGTAGGTCATTCACTTCAGACCCTAGGTATCTGGCTCGGCAAAAATCTCGCCTCGGACCCTAAGTGTTCGGCTCGGTGAAAATCTCACCTCGGACCCTAAGTGTTTGGCTCGGCGAAATCTCGCCTCGGACCCTAAGTGTTCGGCTCGGCGAAAATCTCACCTCGGACCCTAAGTGTTCGGCTCGGCGAAACCCCCCTCCGGCTCCACGCCAGGGAATGTATAATTCGCCTCGGATCCTAAGTATCCGAGACAGCTTCGGACCCTAAGTGTCCTATTCAGCACTAGTCCTCCACGACTCAGTACCGAAGGATAATTCGCCTCGAATCCTAAGTATCCGAGACAGAATTGGACCCCAAGTGTCCTATTCAGCAATATCCCTCCACACTCAGTGCCGAGGAGTAATTCACTTTCGACCTCTGGTACCCGGATCAGAACTCTTTCCACCAGACTCCAAGTGTTTAATACCCTGTGGATACGGATATATCATAAGTTCATCATACTCCACCTCACATCAGGAACACATGAGAAGGAAAGAGTATGTATACGTCTACTACAGGCAAGTAAAAGGCAAGGAGAGTTCATTTAACAGTTAAATCATTGTCCATATGAATCATCCTGCGATATCAACTAAACTGTTAAAAGGATCTCCTTCTTCCCACAATCCTTGCGTTTTCACGGATAGTATAAATCCGAAGCATAAAGACAATGTTTAGTGTTTAAACACATTACCAGACAGAGAAATATGAACAGTATCAAGAGCATACAGCAAAAACAAGTCAGGCAAGCCTAAAACGAAAAATTATATTCATTATCCCAAAACAGGCTGTTCATAAAAACAAAATACATGGCTCTACTTCCTCTTCGGATCGAAGGGAGTAGATTCAAAAGCATCCACTACATTAGGACTTGAGGTAGGAGGAGTTGAAGCCTCAGGAGCAGGGGAGCTAGGAGTACCCTTCAGGTGTGCCTTCACTATCTCGGCAAAGCGGATTTCAACTTCCAAAGCCTCTGGCCCTTCATCGTATGGGAAGTGCACCCCCACTTTCTTGTCAAAGGCATCCGGATCCATCGTCTTAGGGCCTGAGCCCTGATTATAGCCAGACCGGAACGCTTTAGCACTAGCCAGGTGCGCCAGACAAGAGTAGCGCCCCTGCATTTGCTTCCCCGCCTTGAAGCAAGTAGTAAGAGCCTCGGTTAGGCATTGAACCTCGGCCTGAAGAGAATCCACCTTAGCCTCAGAGGCTGACAATTACCTCTTATACGCATCCTTGGCTTCAGAAGCTATCTTCAGATTGGTAGAGGCAGTAGTGGCTCTCTTCTCTGCATTGTCAAGATCCTTTTCTAACTTCTTGATGGAGAGGGATTGAGCTTCAGTAGTGGCGCAGAGGGCCATGGTGTGGTATAGACTCTGTTTAACAGGGAAGCAAATATAAGCATAAATAGAGACATAAGCAAGCAAGAGTAACTTAATTTTGAAGGAGCAATGCGAACTTCTATGGCCCGGACTGGGGCAGAGGGGAGTAGTTGCTCCAACCCCATTTGGCTGATGGCTTCCTCGTCCTTTGGGAGCCACATTCCTCGAGCCACCGCCAGTGCAGCTGAAGGGTCTGTAATCATAGAATCCCCTGAGTGCAGGACTGACCTATCAGCCCTGGTGAAGGAAGGAGTCCAAGGAGCCCCAGTCTCAGCTAGAACAAAGGCCCTGACTTCATCTTCAGGTTCGGCCTCTCCAGCCTTTTTCCCTCTGCTTTTAGAAGGGACCTTGCCCTTGCCAGAGGATGAGGGGTTGAGGCGAGATTTCTTCAATGGTGGTTCCTCAACCTCCACTTCATCCTCAGTTGATCCAATGACGACCAAGGGTTGGGCATCTTCGGCTTTCTTTTTTAAAGCCTCAGCCCTCTGTATCTCCTCCTCAGTCATGGGGAAACTGTCAAAGGATGGTAGAGACAAATCCATGAGGTCTGCAGCAACGGCACTGGAGGCAATGTCCTTGAGGTTTAAAGAAGTTAGCAGGTCCTCAATAGGCGAGGGGTCACTCCAGACTCATTCCTCAAGAAAAGAAAGTTTGTTCCTTGCTGCGGAGGATGGGAATGTAGCTGAAAAAACACCAAGAAACTCATAAATACGGCGAAATATTAAGACTTGGCAAGGAAAACAGCCAGAACACTTGGTATGAAGGGAGGTTAAATATTCTATACCTAATTTCCCGAATTTGCGCGGGATAGGGAGCGCAATTGATTGGGACACGAACCATTTTCCTTTAACTACAACCATCCTTTCTTTCCATTTCTTTTCGGATGAAGGGAGGTTCATGCATATCCTCTGATGAAGGGGAGAAGTAAAAAAGAAGCGACCAGGCTCGGTCCCATGCTTAGATATATTGTAAGTAAGCAGCAGGTCGGCAAGGGTCAAACCCAGAGCCTCTAATTTCCGGCGCACCAACAATGCCGAAAGGATGCGAAAGAAATTAGGATTTACCTGAAGAGGGGCAAGACCTAGCTCTTTGAAAACTAAATGATAGAAGGGATGAAGAGGGAATTGGAGGGCGTTAAGGTGCCCTATCGAAAGAAGCAACTCATCTTCCTCAATTCCCTCACCGGAGGTGAAATCGGCACCCTCGGGATATTCTGCAATTTCTACTCCCTCAGGAATATCAAATTCTTCCATTACCGAAGCAATAGAGAACTTGATGCGGCGAATAGAGATGATTGTTTTCTTCTCTTCATGGGTAAGAACATAATCAGAGCCTGAGGTGGATATTTCGGTTGGAAGAGGGGAAGTACCTAATGGATTCAACGAAGGGCGATCTGTAGAAACCATAGGAGGGGGAGCCCTAATGCGAACGGGGGAAGATGAAGGTGTGGATTCAGAATCCTCAAGGTCTACACGTTCGGGAGTAGATGAAGTACTTATAATGAAAGATTGAAGAGAAAAATGCGAAACTAACCTGACAAAGCGAAGGAAGCGATGGAATGAAGGACGCAGAAGTGCAGTAAGGGCAAATGTAACTCTTGCAAAATCTTGTGTGACGGAGTAATAATGAAAGACCTAGCTTATTGAAAACTAAATGATAGAAGGGATGAAGAGGGAATCGGAGGGCGTTAAGGTGCCCTACCGAAAGAAGCAACTCATCTTTCTCAATTCCCTCGCCGGAGGTGAAATCGGCACCCTCGGGATATTCTGCAATTTCTACTCCCTCAGGAATATCAAATTCTTCCATTACCGAAGCAATAGAGAACTTGATGCGGCGAATAGAGATGATTGTTTTCTTCTCTTCATGGGTAAGAACATAATCAGAGCCTGAGGTGGATGTTTCGGTTGGAAGAGGGGAAGTACCTAATGGATTCAACGAAGGGCGATCTGTAGAAACCCTAGGAGGGGGAGCCCTAATGCGAACGGGGGAAGATGAAGGTGTGGATTCAGAATCCCCAAGGTCTACACGTTCGGGAGTAGATGAAGTACTCATAATGAAAGATTGAAGAGAAAGATGCGAAACTAACCTGACAAAGCGAAGGAAGCGATGGAATGAAGGACGCAGAAGTGCAGCAAGGGCAAATGTAACTCTTGCAAAATCTTGTGTGACGGAGTAATAATGAAAGACCACGAACCGTTTCTGAAGCAAAGTAAAAACCGGTTTCAATTCCCTCTTTAATAGGAGCCGTCACTCAATTAAATTTGGGGCAAAGTGTGGAGGGAAAAAAACTCCCTCCAATAAAAAGCGCACACGTCACCACTACCCATATCTACATTCCAAGGACATATAAGGCCCATCATGCTCAAGCCCAAGTTGAGGGTATTTACAGCCCAAGACCATTGTTATTTATCCTCCAACTTCCATCAAGGCCGAATCAAGAAGTCATCAGCCCAGCTTATGAGTATTTAACATCCGGCCTGTTACTCAAGCCCAGCCGGATCAAAATATATTCGGCCCAAGAATGCACAAGTCCTACCATTTGAAGGATTTACTGTAGAAGGAAAATTCTGATAGGAAGTTCTGTACAAGGCAAGTTCTATGTATGGAAAATTCGACAATGGAAAAAACTCTATTAGAAAAGAATGGTTATATAGAAAGAATTGGAGGGTAAGCAATGCGAGTCCTACCATAATCTTGCAATCTTTTGTATATAAATAGAGGCTAAGACCTCCAATAAAGGATCAAGCAATTCTACGCTTCTCTACACACTGTTCTTATTTATTTTTATTGTTTTTGAGTAAGTTGTTTTATTTTTCTCAATCATTATTGGTTGGGCGAAATTTTGCACCTACAGATAAAAGGTTATACTATACAGTTATACTATATGTGGCGTCAAAGCGCCAAAAAGCGGGGGCAAGCCTAACCACAAAAAATTCATCTTCGAACCTCAAGAGTCCGAAGACTTCAAATTCCTCTAAAGGCACAACGAGCTGCCGAGGAAGAAAACTCATCTTCGGACCTCAAGAGTTTGAGGACTCCAAATTTCCTCTAGGGCACAACGAGCTGCCGAGGAAAAAAATTCATCTTCGGACCTCAAGAGTCCGAAGACTTCAAATTCCTCTAAAGGCACAACGAGCTGCCGAGGAAGAAAACTCATCTTCGGACCTCAAGAGTTTGAGGACTCCAAATTTCCTCTAGGGCACAATGAGCTGCCGAGGAAAAAAATTCATCTTCGGACCTCAAGAGTCCGAAGACTTCAAATTTCCTCTAAGGCACAACGAGCTGCCGAGGAAGAAAATTCATCTTCGGACCTCAAGAGTCCGAAGACTCCAAATTTCCTCTAAGGCACGACGAGGATTTTCATCTTTGGAACTCAAAAGTCCGAAGACTTCAAATTTCCTCTAAGGCACAACGAACTGCTGAGGAAGAAAATTCATCTTCGGACTTCAAGAGTCTGAAGACTTCAAATTTTCTCTCAGGCACAACGAGCTGCCGAGGAAGAAAATTCATCTTCGGACCTCAAGAGTCCAAAGACTTCAAATTCCTCTAA
This sequence comes from Cornus florida, assembly GCF_030987335.1. Classification (NCBI taxonomy): domain Eukaryota; kingdom Viridiplantae; phylum Streptophyta; class Magnoliopsida; order Cornales; family Cornaceae; genus Cornus; species Cornus florida. The sequence goes on along the minus strand of NW_026775672.1, from coordinate 35,722 downwards.
AGGCACAAAGAGCTGCCGAGGAATAAAATTACATAAAAATTACCTCGAACTCAAATAAATCGAAGGTTAAATTTTCATGTAAAATTTTGTAAGGCACAAAATAGTGCCGATAAATAAACTTTCATGAAAACAGCAACGAGACATATTTTTCTTTCCTTAATGGGGGCAATACCTTCTGTAATGAGGGCAAGATAAGTAGCCCTAAAGAGCTATTAAGAAAAGAAAATATATTCTCTCACTTTTGAAATCTTCGAACCCACGAGTCCGAAGAATATATATTATCTCACTATATAGACATTCAAATATTCCCCTCCAAACATGCAGACTCTCAATGATAGAGCACAGACATACTTTCGATTTGAGGAGAATTTAGCCCACCGAGCACAATATGCCACCCTCATCACAGTGGAGAATAAGTCTCGGGAAAAAGTTTTAAGTTCAAAAAGTTAAAGAAGCCAACATGCGTCAGCACCGGTCGCTCCGGTACTTGAGAAGAGGAAAAGGATAGATGAAAGGTTCACACCTCTTCGTACCACCTTGGCTCGACTATTCCAAGAAAATAAGGTGAGATTCGCAGCCCATCAGCCAATGAGGTAACCCTTGGAGCAAAGGGACATGAACAAACACTGCGCCTACCATAGGGATTAGGGATTACGGGCATACAACTAATGATTGCAGATCCCTTAGGCAGCAAGTGAAAAACATGATAACCAGAGGTAAGTTATCAGACTACCTCACACCAAAGAGTACGTGAAGCCTCGGGAGGTCAACCCTCGGAAAGTGGAGGGCAATCAAGTAAAATTCATTCATACAATACATAGGAGATCGGAGGACGACCAAGAGTTAGAAGAAGTGTACCGATCCAGACTGAGGGCAGCCCACAAGCTAAGGAAGTTATCCTCAGTAAATACTATCACCTTAGACAGTATCAGTATAAATCCTTTAAGGCGCAAAGCCAAAAAACCACAAGCTTCTGACCCTAAGAGTCCGAATGTATCAAAGTAAATATAAGCCTCGGACCTCAAGAGTCCGAGGGCATCAATAAAATTCCTCTAAGGCGAATACAGAAATCAAGGAACTAATCATTTCGGACCTTAGGTGTCCAAATTCAGCATTTTACCTCTCAGGCTCAGCGTCGGGGAATAACTCGCTTCGGACCCTAAGCGTCCGGCTCAGCAAACTTCCCCTCAGGCTCAGCGCCGGGGAATAACTCGCTTCGGTCCCTAAGCGTCTGGCTCAGCAAACTTCCCCTCAGGCTCAGCGCCAGGGAATAATTCACTTCGGACCCTAAGCTTTCGGTTCAGCAAACTTCCCCTCAGGCTCAGTGCCGGGGAATAATTCACTTCGGACCCTAAGCGTCCGGCTCAGCAAACTTCCCCTCAGGCTCAGCGCCGGGGAATAATTCGCTTCGGACCCTAAGTTTTCGGTTCAGCAAACTTCCCCTCAGGCTCAGTGCTGGGGAATAATTCACTTCGGACCCTAAACGTTCGGCTCAACATACTTCCCCTTAGGCTCAGCGCTGGGGAATAATTCACCTCGGACCCTAAATGTCCGGCTCAACACATTACTTTTCGGGTTCAAAACAAAGGAACCAATCGTCTCAGGCTTTAAGGTGCCTAGAGCAAATGTCCTGTGGAAATCGAATTGGCTAGCTCTCACCCTAAGCCCATTAGTATGAGCCACGGAGTTATCCCACATCGAAAAAATACAAAAAGAAACGAGTATATACATATTTACTTCACACAAATCTATGGCAAGAAGGGTTCCCTTAACGGTTAAGTCACTAGAGGAAAAAATAATCCTCAGATATCAGGTAAACTGTCAAAGGATATCCCTTCTTCACCTTTTATCTATATTTGCTTCGAACTACAACAAATATGGAACCCTCAGACAGGGTACTTTACTCAAAACATTACCGCTCAGCAAAGTGTGTGCAATATTAAGAGTATTCGGGAATATTCAATCAAGGTAAACTTAAGGCATCACAGCCTATAAAACAGAGTTATATCATTCTAAAAGTATTGTTTCATTACAAAGAACAAGATTACACAACTCTACTTCCTTTTCGGATCAAACGGAGCAGATTTAAAAGCGTTCACCACAGTTGGACTTGAAGTTGGAGGAATTGAGGGGCCAAGAGCAACTAGAGGAGTTGATGAACTTGGAGCTGGAGGATCTTCTGGATGAGCCTTGATTAAAGCCAGACCGATAGGCTTTTACACTGTCTCCCAGCAATGACACAAGTTTTGGTTACCTCATTAAGATGCTAGATTTCAGCCTCCAACATCTCCACTTTAGATGCAGACTCTGCCAAATGCTTCTTGTAGACATCCCTCGCTTCGGAAGCAATCTTAGCACTCAAAGATGCATTCGAAGTTTTCTTCTCAGAATTGCTAAGGTCTTTCTCCAAATTCTTAATAGAAAGAGACTGAGCCTCAGCAGTGGCACAAAGAACCATAGTATGATACAAGCCCTACATCATCAGACAGTAAAAATAGCAATGTAAGTAAAATGGAGAAAAAAGTTAAGAGAACAGAAGAAGAAGGAGGAGCAAACCTCTATGGCTCGAACGGGGGCAGATGGAAGCAACTATTCCAATCCCATTCTGCCAATAATTTCTTCATCTTTGGGAAACCACATCCCCCTAGCAACTGCCAGTGTAACAGATGGGTCGGTGATCATAGAATCACCGTAGTGAAGCACCGATTTATCAGCTCTTGAGAAAGAGGGCGTCCAAGGTGCCCCAGTCTCAGACAAAACATATGCTCTAACCTCTTCCTCAGGGTCGGTTTCTTTAGCCTTTTTCCCTTTGCTCTTGGAGGAAATTTTACTCTTGCCGTGGGAAGGTGGATTGGGCCTAGTCTTCTTCAAATGAGGCTCGTCAACCTCTGTCTCATGCTCATTTGATCTGATGACTACCAAAGGCCGATCCTCAATAACTTTCTTCTTTAGGGCTTTAGCCCTCTGTTTTTCTTCCTCAGTCATTGAGAAACTGTCAAAGGTCAGTAGAGATAGATCCATGAGGTCTGTAGTTATAGCTCTAGAAACAATTTCCTTAAGGTTTGCCAAAGTAAGCAAATCTTCAGCAGAAGGGGGCTCGCACCAAACTTGTTTTTCAAGAAAGGAAAGTCTCTTCTTGGCGGTAGAGGAAGGAAATGTCACTGAAATAAGACCAAGAAATTCATAAATATAAAGAAAGAGTAAGACTCGACATAGGGAACAACCAGAACAATTTTTATGTAGAGAGGGAGCATAATCTATACCTAACTTCCCAAATTTGAGTGGGATTGGGAGCTTGCTCGATTGAGATACAGCCCATTTCCCTTTAACGGTTATCATCCTCTCTTTCCACTTCTTTTCAAAGGAAGGGAGGTTTGTACATATCCTCTGGTGTGAGGAAGAGTTAAAGTAAAAGCGACCAGGTTCGGTCCTGTGCTTGGAAATAGCATAAGTAATTAGCAAGTCAGCAAGAGTCAGATCAAGACTCTCCAGCCTTCGGCGAGCTAGGAGTGCCAAGATTATTCAGAAGAAGTTAGGGTTTACTTGTAGGGGTGCAATCCCTAATTTGTTAAAAACTAAATGATAAAAGGGTGAAGGGGGAATCCAAAAGTGCTGAGGTGCCCAACAGAGAGGAGCAACACGTCATCGCCGACGCCCTCACCGGTACAAAAATCGGCGCCCTTGGGGTATTCTACAATTTCTACCTCCTCGGGAATCTCAAAATCCTCCATTATGGATTCAATGGAAAACTTAATACGACGAACAGATAAAATTGCATTTCTCTCTTCGTTAGTAAAAACACTATCCGACCCAGAGGTGGATGTCTCAGCCTGGAATGGAGAAACACCCGGCTAATTGGCCGAGTCATTTGCAGATCTAAGGAAGTTAGAAACCCTAGGAAGAGGAACCCTAATGAGGTTAGAAGAAGATGAGAGCGTGGATTCAAAATCCGCGATTTCTACATGATCAGGAGTAGTCGAAGTACTCTGTAGGTGCAAAATTTCACTCAACCAATAACAATTAAGAGAAATAAAACAACTCACTCAATCAACAATAAAAATAACTAAGAACAGTATATAAAAAAGCGTAGAATTGCTTGGATGCCTGGATCCCTTTTATTGGAGGTCTTGGCCTCTATTTATACATAAAAAAAATAGTAGAATTATAGTAGGACTCGCATTGCTTGTCCTCCAATTCTTTCCATGTATGACTTTCTTTACAATTAGAGCTCTTTCCATTATTTAATTTTCCATGCACAGAACTTGCTTTGTGTAAAACTTCCTATTACAGAGTCTTCCTTCTATAGTAAATCCTTCAACCGATAGGATTTGTCCAATCTTGAATAACTGGGCTAGCTATACCTTTAACCGGCTGGGCTTGAATAACGGGCCGGATGTTGATATTAGCAAATCGGGTTGATAACCTTTTGATTCGGCCTGGATAAAGGTTGGAGGGCAAATAACAGTGATCATGGGCTAAGAATACATTCAATTTGGGCTTGAGCATGACGAGCCTTTGAAAGACAGATTTGCATCCGTGATGATGTGGAGTAATCTTATTAGAGGGGATTTTTTTCCCTCCACACTTTGCCCCCAATTCCTCTTTAATTAGACTACAGCTCCTAATTAAAAGGGAATTGAAGTTGTGCAGTTGCCACTTTCGCACGAGGCGTTTCCAGTTGTGTCTATTGTTATTCTGACTCAAGGACTTCTTCAAGACTTGCTTTTGTTCTTTCTGCGCTCATTTCGTCCCTTGCGTTCTTCACATTCTCATATCACCAGGTTAGTTCTTCATCTTCTTCTTTCAATCTTATATTATGAGTATGTGGAGGGAAAAAAATCCCCTCTAATAAGATTACTCCACGTCATCACGGATGCAAATCTGTCTTTCAAAGGCTCGTCATGCTCAAGCCCAAATTGAATGTATTCTTAGCCCATGATCACTGTTATTTGCCCTCCAACCTTTATCCAGGCTGAATCAAAAGGTTATCAACCCGATTTGCTAATATCAACATCCGGCCCGTTATTCAAGCCCAGCCGGTTAAAGGTATAGCTAGCCCAGTTATTCAAGATTGGACAAATCCTATCGGTTGAAGGATTTACCATAGAAGGAAGACTCTGCAATAGGAAGTTTTACACAAAGCAAGTTCTGTGCATGGAAAATTAAATAATGGAAAGAACTCTAATTGTAAAGAAAGTCATACATGGAAAGAATTGGAGGACAAGCAATGCAAGTCCTACCATAATTCTACTATTTTTTTATGTATAAATAGAGGCCATGACCTCCAATAAAAGGGATCCAGGCATCCAAGCAATTCTACGCTTTTTTATATACTGTTCTTAGTTATTTTTATTGCTGATTGAGTGAGTTGTTTTATTTCTCTTAATTGTTATTGGTTGAGTGAAATTTTGCACCTACACTTTGGCGCCGTCTGTGGGAAGTGGAGAAAACACAAAAGTCACTCCAAGTCCCAATTCCAAAATTCAACAACGTGACGAAGTCGAAGGAGAGTATGGATTTGAATCCAACCCTTTTCAGACATCCGAAGCTCGTGTTCCACACACGACCAAAGGATTTTCAGACAACCCAATGCACTGTGTTCCTCACACAGCCGAAGGATCTACCGAAGGATATAGATCCGGCCAACACATTTTAATCACAGCTCAACACCCATTGGTGATGGGTTTCTAATAAGATAAGTTTCCCATGTCAAGTCTTAACTTGATTCTTATAGTTAAATCCTTGTTAAAAATTAAATACATATTATACATATATATATCATTATATATATATATTTCCACATGATGTATCCAGCATTATATATGCTCCTCATGTACCCTCGGAGGGCCTGATTGGATAGTTCAATCTATCTAACCCTTTAGAGGTTGGATTAATCAAACCCAAATAGCCAAAGGTATTTTGATTTTTGGATTAACAACCACACATTTTATCCAAAAATTTGTATCAAGAGGCTTTTCTAGATACAACAAAATTGTTGTCAGTCTCAGACTCACTCTAAATTCCTCTATTCACTTCATTAACTATTGGGTCATTCAACTGTGACGAGTCTGATGTCACAATAGACAACTCGCAGTTTTTGTCAACATTTTTAGCCTTAATTTTAGTAGATTTCTGGACACAAAAATGAATCACAACATCATTGTTTTTACAAATATCATTAATCAATCTCTGATTTAAGCTCTAAGGTGGAACAGAATCCATTCGAGCCGGATGCCATCAAGCCCAGCCACAGTCGCTGGCCACCATCGTCCGTTTCACCGGCCAAGGTCAACCGAGTTATCGTCGCTGCACCGCCATCAGGCCCACGCTCGTCGTCATTCTCATTTGATCTGTCACGAATCGCCTTCATCTAAGCCAAACCGTCGCTTACAGTTGCACAAGTTGCCATCACCCCAGCGACCTAGATCGTCACTACCGGCCAAGCCCGCCAGTGCACCGCCGAAAGTTCATAGTCATCTTTCTTCTCTCTATCTCTGCACAAACCACATTCTTCTCTCTTACCAGTATGGACTCAATCAAGTCCATCAAAACCTACGGCAAGGTCAACGACGACCAAGCATTCTGGCAAAAGACCCACAATCATGTCATCTACCTCGTAATCGCCGCGGTCTTTCTAGTGGCTGTCATCGCCGGCGTCGTCATTGGTGCTAAGAAGTCTAACTCCGATTCCGATGAAGTTTCTGCTTCTCCGATAATACCTTCCGCATCTGTCAAGGCAGTGTGTAACGTGACCCAGTACCTAGATTCTTGCAACAAGAGCATTGGTAGCAGAGGAGGCCACCACCGACCCGAAAGAGATCTTCAAGCTGTCTCTGCACATGGCTCTCAACGAGCTCGTGAAGGTGTCGTCGTTGCCTGATGCATTGATCTCCAAGATCAGCAACGAACGAGCCAAGAAAGCGTTGATTGTTTGTCAAAGCGTTTTTGAAAACGCTTTCGATAGCCCAACGATTAGATATCCTTAATGGCGGGGTAAACGACGACAAGAAATTACTGTCACCGTCCAGAATTGAGGACGCGAGGACATGGTTGATCTCGGCACTTACATGTCACGACAATTGCCACCACTCTGTAGAACGAATTGAATGGTTTGATCGAACATTCGGTCGAATTTTCGAGCAATAGTCTGGCGATTGTGACTAAGGTTTTGAGGATTCTTTTGGATTACAACATTCCAGCAATGGACTCTCATACTAAAAGCATACTTTTTCTTCAATTATTATTGTTTTCATCATCGTCATCATTCTGGTTTCAATTTCAATCCAGACCCAGCTTTGAATTTCCACTTTTCAGCGATTATCCTCCGTCAATCGGCTACTTTTTATCTTCAATGCACTAGATGATAGTCAAGTTCAGAGGATTTGTTGTTTGGAATTTCACAAACTCTTGGCGATTATATGGTTACAAGTTTTGGAATTTGAGCTAGGGTGTGAAACAAGTTTTTAGCTCTGGCATGGCCAAGAAAGTTCTTGCACACAAAAGACATGTTGGTGGGTTGGAGGCTCCTCGAAATAATTTGGATCTACCAGCGGAATCTTCGTAGGACTATTATTTTGTTACAGAGTATACCGGAGAATAAACATTCTACATTGCAGAGTATTGGTGTGTAACCAGTAGAGATGAGCAGATGATTGTCACCACCGGCCAAGCTCGCCGGTGTACCGCTGAAGCCGCTTCCTCACAATCGGACCGGAGCTCATCCCAACCGAACCACCTGTCTGCACTCTGTACCGCTGCCTCCATTATCGCCAGCCGCAAATCCTCACCAAGCTCTTGGATTTGTCTCGCCGGCGGTGTTCCCTCTCCAAGCTCGTGGTTCTGTCTTGTCGGCGGTGTTCATCTCACCAGCTGTCCATCTCTGTAGTGAGCTTGTCGGCCATATTCATCCTCGCCGAGCCATCGCCCACAAGCGGAACAGCCTGTCGTCCATCACATCTAAGCTTCTCCTCGCTCACTTCCTCTGTTGATTGCTACCTTTATCAGTTATATATATATATATATATATATATATATATATATATATATATATATATATAAACTAATAGCTACTGTTTGGCTGCAAAGGTAAAGCTATCCCAATTTAGGATTAGTTCAGAACTAAACCCGCTTTGTAACCTCATTTGAGAACTGGTTCTGTGGTATCCTAGTTCGGGAAAAAAAATCGAATTGGGGACTCATTTTGGAGCATTCAAAGCTTTGTCTTCCAAGATAGCTTGGTCTTCCAAGAACCTGAAGAAGTCGGTCTTTTAGGTCGGCAAAGTTCTTCCCAGCATTCCATATTTTAAGGCTAACGGCGAAATAAAGGCTTTCAGAAATTTTTTTAAAATGGGTTGCCGCTCAACGCCACAAACTTTAGCAGACTCATCGGCTGGGCATTTCAAACATCCCAGGCCTTTTCAGACGCGAATCTTTCTATCTCTCTAATCAGATAAGTTTCCTAACTTTGATTTTTACAATCTGGGTTAAGCTTTTCATGATACGAATTTTTGTTAAAAATACATATTAAATATATATATATATATATATATATATATATATATATATATATATATATATTTGCACATGATGCAATCATATTTTGTTATTCATGTAGACGCTCATTATATATAAAGATTTATGACTTAGTTTGAACCAAATTGTTTATTCAGTATATTCTATTGAGTTAAAAAAAAAAAAAAACCACTTAAACTTCTGTCTCTGTCAACACTCAACAGATTCTTTAGTCTTTCTTTCTTCGATTATAATCCTCTACGGATTCATCCCTCTCTCCTTCATCAAGGATTTTCAGCATTGTAATTTTAGTTATATTCACTAGCTGTTTTGCTCACACTTTGAGCAAAATTTTAGATTGTATCCATTAGTTGTTCACTGAAGGTTGATAATTAAGCAGAGCCTTAGGACCACATCACTTGATATTGTTGGTTCAGACTCTTCAGAGGGATGCACACCTTCATCGCTCACTGAAGGTTGATATTTGAATTTGTACAGATATCACTTAAATTCTCATTTACATGGAATTGTTCAGAAATAAAAAGCTCATTTTTTTTTTTTTTTTTTTTTTTAGGGGTACTAGAAAATGAGCAATTTATACAACCCAGCTCAACCTTTCTATCACTTGAGCACAGATAAATAGATCTACTCCAATCCCGCTCAACTGTTTTGCACTTGTATCCTCTTCTTTAGTGGTGTTGAACACAGTTTTTTTCTTCGTAAATGGTGTTGAACACATTAATTCTCCTTTTTTGAAAAACCCTACAGCACGGTGCTATAACAGCATATGATCCGAGCTATAGCCCTTGTATTAGTTTAGTTGAGACGGGAAGCACACAGATCATTGCAAGCCACTTGGTGCGTGAAGGCTGAACGGTGTCGCACACTCATGCAAAAAAAAAAAAACCATGTTTCTCCACAGAACCAGTGTCACAGCCCTTCATCAGTTTGAAATTACTGGTTTTGTGACTACATTTGTGATTTTGTGAGTAGACTGTCTCTTTTCTCTGAAGTAGTAAGATTGTCCTAACGACACTACCATGAAAGCAAGCATTAAAGACTTTACACTAGTGGGATGCCTACCTAGAAGAGGGTCAATTTGTACTTTTTTATTACTACGTTAACACCACCATGAAAGCAAGTTCTGTACTGATTACATATTCCCATCAACAACCATATCTGTCTGCTTTACGCCATACAAAAATGTCATTATATTTCTATAAAGAAAGCGATAACTGCTCTTCAACAAACCACAAAAAATGAATTTTTTTGATTTAATATCATTATGGAACTATTCCACTTCCGAGTACAATCAGAAATGTTTTATTTTTCGTTGGTTACAAACACTGGCACACATTTGTCCCTAATAGGAGTTAAACCCTCCTCTTTCAGTTTCAAAAGTAGAGGAATGTTGCTGGATTACACACCTTGGCATACAACCAGCAATTTAAGGAAAAAAAAAAAAAGGAAAGATAACATTTCATAGTTGAAGCAAAATTAAGAAATACAAAGTCAGTTCAGCATAGTTGAAAGAAATTAAGAAGTACAAATTCAATTCAGCCACTACATTACACAACAGTCCAACCAGCAACAGCAAATGTCTCCCATGCCTAAGGGGTGGGCATCGTTTACAGTACAATACACAACTTGATAGACAATTTCACAATAACTCAATAACCAAATGAAAAATTCTGGACAGCCCAGCAATATATATATATATAAGTTCCATGATTTTGTGATTCAGCATTAGTTTTCCAACACAGTATCCATTAAAATCCACGTGTCCCCTGCAAAAAAAAAGAAGGAGCATCCATGGGTTTTGTCAGTCAAGAATGTGAAAATTATAATACCCAGTAACAAAAAAATAATTAATAATAAGAATTGATCTCAAAGCACCCCATAGATGTCTGTTACCATATTGTAGTGGCTTTGGCACAATTTTATATTTCAGCAAAAATGATTCAAGTAGAACTGTGCATGCGTTTTGAACATACCCTAGTCAATTTGCCTACCTCAGTAATTCTAAATCGGTCCAATATATATATATATATATATATATATATATATATATATATATATATTAACAACTGAATTTTTAGTACAGTAAATTTTAACAATTGAATTTTAAATGTTGAAGTTTTGAGCAGTAATTATAGATTGAGAATTTTTTTTTTTTCTTTTTATATTCTAAGTGTCCAACTATTAGCAATAAGTGCAATCACTCAATTAAAATCTCACCTTATTTTTAGTAGAACTTATATTTTAATCGACACTCAAATTGTGCTATATAATGATTCAAGTCATACTCAAGGTTAACCCATATTACTTTGATGAATAATTGAAGAAAATTTATCAACCACCATCTCCTCTTTTCTTTAATGTTGAATAATAATCATACTCACCAGGAAAAAGAAAATTGGAATCCAACAAAGATTATCAAAATCCAACAAAGAGGTCAAGAAGAAATCCAACAAAGATTATCAAAATCGCGAAATGGCATACAAAGATTACCTGCAAAAAAAAATGTCCCAACAAAGATTATGAAAATCGCGAAATGGCATAAAAGGATCAACATAATGTGTACAAGTACAACTAGGAATTTGAAGACTGAGAAAGGAGCATCAGGAATCTTAATAGAAGAAAATATTTAATGTTGAATAATAATCATACTTACCAGGAAAAAGAAAATTGGAAGCAAGAAGACAAAGATGAACAAAAAAAAAACAGGTAACAACTTCCAAATAATTCAATCATGAACATGGCATAACAAAATGGAGAAGCATTAGAAACAAGAAGATTAAGATGAACAAAACAAAAGCAGTTAGCAACAAATGAAGAACATTGGCTTGAAAGTTCTATTAGATTTAGAACTACCTGAAATTTCATGGTAGAAACAGAATTCAAATCAAACATAACCGTCACCATTAATTTATTAAGCAGGAAAAAGTTGTTACTTGTCTTTAGAAAGTCTGGGCCAATTGAAAAACTGTATGGAAAATAAAAAATGAAGGAAAAAGAGAAGAGGACTTCAATAAATTATAAGAAAACAACTTTGGATAGAAAGCAACAAGGAATGGTGAATCACGTACGAAAAATAGAGAACATTGAGAGGATCCGTGATTTGGTGGCCTTGTATAGTCACAAAGCTGCCCACAACAACTTATCACAATTGATTTATACTTTAAGAGAGACCATAAAAAATAAATAAATAAATAAATAAAAGAAAGATTAGTTAATGAAAGAAATTCAACTTACAATAACGAGTTTCCCAGCATTTTCCAGACTCTCCCTACCTTAATTGCAAGCTTGCAGCAGCAGCTGGAGCCCAAGAAGAAATCCTTACCTGCAAAAGGAAAAAATGTCACAACAAATATTATGAAAATCGCGAAATGGCATACAAAAGAACAACATAATGTTAATAGTCACTGAAGCATAATAGCTTTCGCAACCACTTCCACCACTCACTGAAGTAGTGCAATGAAAGAGAAATTCAATGGATAGAAGATAGAAACAAGTTTGGTTAAGTTGCAGGGAGTGTAGAACAAGTACCTGATTCGGTTTTTCTGGATGATTACAAACCACTCAGTCATTCTCACTCTAAGTTTATTATGTCTTCTACAGAATCGAGCACTATGTGGCGGATTCGGGAAATCTTGGACCAATCTTCCCCTTTCTCCCTTTGGCAACGTGGTTCCAGCAATGGACATTCAAATATTCCCAGGAAAGAGAGGGAGTTGGGCAGCCCCTCTTCTGGCAAGGACTGGAGCTTAGGGCACTTCCAGATGGATAGGTCTGTAAGAGAGGTGAGGTGTTGAAGGCCCTTGTGGTTCAGTGCTTTCAGATTTGAAAAGTTCCAGATGTAAAGTCTAGTAAGAGTGGTGGGCAACAGGCACTCCTCCGGAAATGACTCCAACTCTTCTTCTTCATTTTCACTTCCGATCCAGAATTCTTCAAGAGATGGGAGTTTTTGCTGCAAATCCCACCTCATCCGGCCCTTCATCAGTTTATTGCAATTAATGATACGAAGTCTCCTTAAGTTGGATGGCAAACCTTCGTCTGGAAATGATTCAACTTCCGGACATTCTTTTATCTGAAAAGTATTAAGAGATTGGAGGGTGTGCATTTGATGCGGTAGCCGCTTCAGATTCTTGCAACCACGGATTTTCAAATACATGAGATTGGGAATGGCCAATAATCCTCCTCCATCTCCACCACCATGGGGAAAGGATACCATTTTAGGGCAATTCACTATTTGAAGCTTTATCAGATGTTGAAGCATGGTTGGGATCAAGAGCGTTTCCAAATCCATACACGACTTGATGTAGAGATCACGAAGCTTTAGAAAGAAGCCTAACCACAGCGACTTGAGAAGATCACAGCTTTCATTAATACTCAGAACTTCAATGGATGTGGAGTAATTATACTCCTTCATCACCTCGGACAGGGGAAACTCTAATCTCCTACAGGAGAAGATGTTAAGTGTTTTCAATGTAGCGATGGGCAAAGACACCTTAACAAGAGATGAACAATTAAAGATGTGCAACTCTTCAAGAAGAATATTATTGATTTCCTCTGATGGTACTGTTGCTGCTGCTAGGGACTGTAGAGCTTCACATTTTCTGATCTCCAGCGTCTTAAGCTTCGGCGGCAACCCTATGGTGACGGAGACAAACCTCGGGCAATTCACTATCTTCAACCTTTCAAGATTTACTAATCGGCACAACTCCTGTGGCAATTCCTTCAAGTTTGAAATCGATGCAATCACCAATATCTGTAGAGAATACAGGTGTTGCATTTGCTGCGGCAATTCCGTCAAATTTGGAATATTTGAAATCTCCAATTTTTGAAGAGAAGACAGGTGTTGTAGCTGTTGGGGCAATTCCGTCAAATTTGGAATATTTGAAATCTTCAACTCCTGAACAGAAGACAGATGTTGTAGTTATTGGGGCAATTCTGTCAAATTTGGAATATTTGAAATCTTCAACTCCTGAATGCAAGGAAGTCCTTGCAGTAAAAGCCTAACTTGATTGGATCCGGAAATGTTAAGCTTTGTTAGGATTGGGGAGCGGATAGATAATTCACTGGTCAACTTGGGACAATTGTCTATAGAAAACTCTATAAGGCTAGAGAACTCTTTAATCCCTGATGCTTCCTACTCCTCCCACTCGGCCATTTTATAAAACCTTAGTGTCTCCAAAGATTTAAACGGTTTGATTGAAGAAGAAGCATTCCCATAGAACTCCCCACCGACCTTCCTTATTGCATTCATGCTTTCAATTGTTAAATATTTTAGAGAGGGTAACTGCCCAATTGACGGCAAAGAAGAGCAATTTTCACAGCCTATAAGATCCAAGGACACCATGTCATGAAACAAATTACCTTTCTCTAACCAATCTGAAAATCTTTTGCCACCATAGTTAATGATACGGAGATGCTTCACTCCATCATGAGGATGTAGGTTGTCAAGTACAACTCTTTCATTTTGTAAATTGTCAGTATCACTGCCCCATTTCAGCTCTAATCCTTCAAGATGCTCCTTTCCTTTCAGATTAGCCTCTGATGCCTCCGGACCACTGGTTACATTTTGAAGCTCTGAAATGCAGAGTTGCCCCCGAAGTTCACAAAGTTCCTTCAACCCACTAATTCTTGACCCACCATCCTTGCCAACTACAAAATTTGTTAAATGTTGGAGATCTTTCAATTTGCTCACTTGCGTTGGCATCTCAGTCAATCTAGTTTCTGTTATATCAAGATAGCGCAACTTTATTAGTTTTCCCATGTTGACGGGCAACTCAATGAGGTTTCTACAATATGACAAATCCAATGTCTGTAGGTTGCACAAGGTTGTTACTGAATCAGGTAACCGACTGATTTTTGTAAAAGAAAGATCCAAATAGCGTAAATGTATCAAATTTTCAATCGACTGAGGCAATTCATGAATCTTATATCGAGACAGAGATAACACCCTTAAGCATCTCAGGTATGGCAACATATCATGTAGAAACTTATTGCCCAAGAAAGATTGGCCACGTTTTGAAAATCCTATGAAAGTTCGTAAATGGCTTTTCGCCTCATTAACAACTTTGAATTTCTCAAATGCATCATATTTGCTCCGAACATATGAGAAATGACGAACTTTTTCACAATTACAATCAAGTGGCTTATCATCATCCAACCAAAAGCAGAACTTTCCAGATATATGTTGAGCTAAATCATGGAATAGGTCATGCATTACAAAAAAGGAATTGTCATCACTTGATACCTGAAAGAAAGACCTTGATAATAGTTGAAGAAAGTAGGAATGACCTTCATCTTCCACTGATTTTTTGCTTTTGGGTTGCTGCACAAGATCTTCGGCTATCCACAGTCGAACTAACTTTTCCTTCTCAAAATTGTAATCTTTAGGAAATTTTGAACAATGTACGAAGCATCGCTTTAAATGTGAAGCAAGATCATTATAGCTCAATTGCAGAGCCGGAGAAACGTTGCTCTCCAAATGCCACACCTGGCTTTCTAATATTTCTTTCCAGCCCTCCATATCCTGTTTAGAACGCAAGAGACCTCCCAGTGATATTACTGCTAAGGGCAAGCCTTTGCACTTCTGCACAATTTGTTCGCCAATCTTGATCTTTCGTTCTGAATGAGCCATACAATCTCCACTCTGAAATGCATGCTTTTCAAATAATGACCAACAATCTTTAAATGATAATTCCTCCAAGCAATGACTAGGAATGGTGCCCATTGCTGATGCGACATCGTCAATGCGTGTTGTTACAATAATTCTACTTCCATGTGCTCCATCACTGAATGGTATTCTTAAACGATTCCAATCATCGTAAGCATGCTTCCAAACATCATCTAAGACAACTAGAAATTTCTTCTCTTTGAGAGTCTCTTTCAACTTAATTTGAAGTTCATCGAGGCTCTCGATGTCATTGTTTGATCTAGTAACACCGTCAAGAATTTTCTTTGTTATCGTTTTAATGTCAAATGGATCAGAAACGCAAGCCCATGCTTTCATATCGAATTCCTGAGTTACTCTAGCATCATTATATACGAGTTGAGCAAGTGTCGTCTTGCCCATCCCCCCATTCCAACAATAGGGATCACATGTATCTGTTCCTTGGTTGAACTGTCAGGTAGCACCAATTTCATTATCTTCTCTTTATCTGTATTCCTCCCGTAGACATCAGATTCAACGACCACAGAAGAAGTTTCTTGTGTTTTCCACTGTTTTCTTCCGACATTCTCTCTCAGTCCAAGAAAATTGTTTTGCTGGACAAACCCCTCCAACATACTGATGACCTTTTTCATCCGGAAATCTATGGCTTCATCAGATAGATAAGCGGAAGTGGAGGCGAAACAATTCATTCTCAACAGAAATTGCTTCATTAGATGGAAAAATCCAGTCAAACAAACCATACTTGTGGTGCTTTGGGTTTGGGGTTGATCATCTGATTCCAACTTGTCCCTCAAGGCCTTGGTAGCGATTTCGTCCAGCAAGTCGTCAGCTTGGTAGACAGCATGTTGGAGCTCCTCAAGCCACTTTTTCACATTTTCGTTGGTAATCTGCTTGTCCTCAGCGTCATCCAGCAGTGCTTTAAGGGCCAACAAAGTCATCTTCAGCTTATGTACGAGTTCATCATCCAATTTTTGTTTGGAAAAGAAGCTTTTGAACTCGCGAGAAGCCAGCTGATCCAGCCGATTAAACAGCAAGTCAAAAGAAGCCGAGAGAAGTGCTCCAACAACCAATTCAGCCATCTTCTTAGTAAAGAGTGAGAGTGCAAGAAGAGGAGATCGAGCTTCTTATGAAGAGCTTCTTCTAATCTTCAGATGCTGCAAGCAATATTATTAATTAAGAGAGAATACATTAAGGACCAAGAAAATTTCTAATTTCTAGCTAATTTATTGTTTTCTCGGTAGCATGTAAACTAAGTGATAAAATTTTGACACCGTAAATTTTTTTTTTTTTTTTTGGTCACATTTCTAAATTTTCAACCAACCAGGTGAATTAGAGAAAATATATACAACACTTGTGCTATACAAAATCATTTTACTCCCATTTCTAAAGCATCTCTATTAGTATTTTTGCATTTTGAACAAAAAAGCAAGCAAATTTATCAAAAACCTGGTACATTTGCTTTCTTGTATCAAGTCCAAAATTCATGAATGATCAACTATAAAAATGAAATAAAAAGAAGAGACAGACCAGATCGAACAAGGAGAAAAATACTTGGAAGAGCAGTATTTGATTTTTGATTGTATTAATTAGTAAATGGTACTTAAAATTACAGCTGATCGTGTTTTTGGTTTTAATATTTTGGTTACGTTTTGGATTTAATAAAATAAAATAAATTACAAAATGTTGTACCTGGCACTTAACGAAGGGGTCGGTTCGCCACACTTCTTATAACAAGCCAAGAGAAATGCTCCACCCGTGCGCCAAGGCTAGTTCTTTTCTTCCTCAAAGGAGAGAGAGAGAGTAACTGTGAAGAGTGCTGAGAGAGACTGAACAGGGAGAAAGTCGACTGTGAAGTGTCTGGAGAGAGCGAGAGAGACGCAGCAGTGAAAAGCCTCTTCAATGTTTCCATATTTTGATTAAGAAGGAAGAAGAAGTAAAGTTTAGTGGTAAATTCTTTTTCTTGCAAGTATTTTTTTTTAAAAAAAATGGAAATTAAAATTTTTGGGACAATAAAAAAAGTTAAAAGTAGAGCAAATTTTCTGGTAACAAATCAGAGATTGAAAAGGTTCTCTCATTCGAATAAATCAAACAAAAATAATTTACTAAAAAAAAACTAAAATTTACCTGAAAACAAAAACAAATAAATATAGTAAAAAAGAAGAAGAAAAAAAGAATATAAACACAAAATAGGGACATGAAAGGGTAAATGTATTGAACTTATGTACACACTTGGAAGGGGGGAAAACTTAATCATAAATGCTTCAAATATTGTTTTGTGATTAAATTGTGATGTGGTTAGGATTTATTACAATTGTTCTTTTGAGAGAATGAATAGATTATACCATTTAACTATCTCTTTAATCTTTAATTTTCTGGTCAAGTGAATTGCATAAACTTCACAAAGGAACCAACTTTATAGGTCTCCTTTTTTTTTTTTTTTTTGTATACTTATGAAAATATTCTTAAATTGTTTTCTTTGAAGCCTCTTCAATGTTTCCATATTTTGATTAAGAAGGAAGAAGTCAAGCTTAGTGGTAAAAATGTCTTCTTTGAATTTTTTTTTTTTTTTTTTAAAAAAATGGAAATTTAAATTTTTGGGACAAGAAAAAAAAGTTAAAAGTAAATCAAATTAAAATAGTAAAAAAGATGGGGAAAAAAAAAAAAAGAATATAAACACAAAATAAGGACATGAAAGGGTAAATGTACACACACTTAGTTATGGGAAAACTTAATCATAAATGCTTCAAATATTGTTTGGTGATTATGACTTATTTCAATTGTTCTTTTGTGAGAATGAATAGATTATACTATTTAACTACATGTCTTTCGGTATCAAAAAAAAAAACTTCTTTCAATGTTTAATTTTCTGGTCAAGTGAATTTCAGAGCCTTCACAAATATGAAAATATTCTTAAATTAACTAAATATACTAAAATATGAAAAAAGAATATATAATAAAATTCTAAAATAATATTATCTAAAATTTAGTTTCAACTTGGGCGTACATTTAAAAAATAAATAAATAAGCTAGTACTTTGGATTATATTCCTCATAGGCTCCCCCTTAGATGCTTCTCGATGAGGAATCATTTTGATGGGTATAGCTTTTTTTATTGACCTGTGGTGGAACCAAATATGAGAAAAAAAAAAAAAAAAAAAAAAAAAAAAAAAGGGAATTTTTTTATTATTATTTTTAATCACATCTTTATCTAAAGAGTTTAATTTCTTATAAAAAAATATATAAAACAACATATTACATATGTATGAAATAAAAATTTCATTTACTATAATTTATCAATTATAAAACATATATATATATATATATATATATATATATATATATATATAACAAAATTCAAACTTTGAAGAATTTAGTTAGAAACTTCTTATAATTTTTTTTTTTTTTCTCTCTCTCTCTCTATTTATATATTTTCAATTTAAGCAGAACCCTTTCTCTAGTGTCACAACCCTCGCAATTCTCTCACTCTTAGTTCATGTACTTCTTAATTTCCCTCTCAAATGTCTTTCACTCTTGTAGAGATCCATCTCCTATTTTTTAAAAGAAAAAAGAAAAAGAAAAAAGAAAAATAAAAATAAATTGATGATAAGCTATGTAGCACGGATACGGGACAGGAATATGTTGACATGTCAAAGTTTTTAAAAAATAGGACATGCGTACAACGTGGATGTAGGTATAAATATAATTTTTTTATTTTTATACATCTATTTAGTAATAGTATTATAAAACTTTAATTTATTTATAATTTCTATATAAAGAGTTCTTTTGAAATGAATTAGAAAATGATATTATGTCATTATTGTAATGATTTTTATATCATATATATCAGTATTTCACTACTTTGTTATGATAGTATTTATAGTATTTTCAAGATTAGTAGGTAGACTTGTGTTAAAAATGTCCAAAAAGTATTGGCGAAGTGTCCGAAAGTATCAGCAAACTATCTAGGAAGTGTCGGCGAAGTGTCCGAAAGTATCAGCAAAGTATCTAGCGAAGTGTCCCAAATAATAAAATTAATTTTTATTTATGGACACGTATATGAAATATTGAATACGTATACGAAGAGTGTCTGAGGAGTGTCGGTTTCCAACACGAATATGACATGGGTATAGCTTCCTCGTAGAACTCGTGCTTCCTAAATAATCGATAAGCAACTATATTTAATTATAAGATTGGACCTGAACCCAAATATAATATAATTTTTTGCTTTGCATTGAAGAAGTGCATAAATTAGTTTTTTTATCTTCTTCTTCTTCTTCTTCCATTTTTTTTTTTTTTTGTATGCTAAGTGAAAGTATAAATTAATTATGTATTCTCTCACTCTCTAGCATGCATCTGTATCGCCTTTTATATATATATAAAAGAGAAATGATGATAAGATTGTACCCTTTAATTTATTTTCGTAAGTGAAAGTATAAATTAGTTATCTATTATATAATTATAATAATATTTAGATAGAGAATTATATTCTAACTTTTCTTCCTATTTTATATGTAACTAGTAAAAACACACTTGACCTGAATAACAATCAATGTAGATATAACTTAAGTAAAAAATATATATATTCAAATAATGACAAGTAAAAATAAGAGAATCATACTCAAATATAATAGAAATAAGAATTATTCAAATAATAACAAAAAAATAACGGCAAGTAAAATGAATAGAATTATACTGAAATAGAATAGAAGAAAGATTTTATTAATAAAAATCTTAATAAAATATCATAAATTAGGGAAAATTATATTCCATCAAATTTTACAAGAAAATAAAACAAAAAAAATAATGTCAAAGGTAAACTCAAAAGAATCATATTCAAACATAATAGATTAAAAAATAAATAAATTAATTAAATTGAAACCTCAAAAAATTACGGCAAAAATAAAATCAATAGAATCATATTTGAGTAGAAGAAATAATATATATATTTTTTAAGATAACTTAATCAAAAACCGTAAATTATACGAAACATGTTCTATCAAATTCAATAAAAAAATTTAAAATTACTACAAAGGTAAAACTAATAGAATCATACTCAAATAGAATAGAAGAAGAAATGAAATTTCTTTTAAATCAAAAACTTGAAAAATAACATAAAAAATAAATCAATAGAATTATACTTGAATATAATAAAATAAAAATAAAAATATTTTTTTTATAAAAAAAAAATAATCAAGAACTCTAAATTGGATGAAACCTATTCCATCAAATTTCACAAGCAAATAAATATAAAAAAAATAACGGCAAAGAAAAAATCAATAGAAAAAAAAAATAATCAAGAACTCTAAATTGGATGAAACCTATTCCATCAAATTTCACAAGCAAATAAATATAAAAAAATAACGGCAAAGAAAAAATCAATAGATCATACTCAGATATAATTAAAAATTCTTCTAAATCAATATTGAAAAATAACAGTTGAAAAAAAAAAAAAAAAAAAAAAAAAAAGTCAATAGTCTATAGTCAATAGTAAAGAACTAAGAATTGAAAATTCTTTAAATGGAAACTTTAAAAACAGCAGAAGTAAAATTAATATAATCATACTCGAATATAACTTTAAAAAAAAAAAGAATTTTGTATTAAAAAACTAATTTAATAAATAAAACAATTTTTGTATAATTAAAAAAAAAAAAAAAAAAAAAACTTATTTAATAATTTTTTATAGCATTTTCCAATTAACATTGGACAAATTAAAGCTACTTTGGATTACGGGTCTCTCACGAAAGCATCATGCAAGAAAATGCTTAAATAAGTCTTAATCGGGATGCTCCAATAAGCCCCCCACGGCTAACTAACATGGGATAATGTACCTTCCGCATATATATATATATATATATATATATATATATATATATATATATATACTAAAAAAATACTAATAATAATAATAATTTAGTAAAAAGAAATACTGAAATTCAATAAAATAAAATCTAATTAGAGAAAAAAAATATATTAAAATTCGATAAAAGAAATCTAATTAGAGATGAATATATATAATATTAAAAATATCTAATTAGAGAAGAATATATATAATATTAAAAATATATAATTAGAGAAGAAAATACTAATAATAATATAATACTAGGAAATACTGAAATTCAATAAATGAAAATCTAATAAGAGAACAAAATTTATAATATTAAAAAATTTATTTAATAATAGAGTTGTTGAAAATCTAAGTAGCGAAGGAAATATATACTATTAAAAAACTAAAAATACTAAAATTCAATAAAAAGAAATCTAATTGGAGAAAGAAATATATGAAATTAAAAAACTTATTTAATCAATTCAATAAAAGGAATTATAATTAGAGGAGGGAAAAAATACCACAATTCAATTAAAGGATATATAATTAGAGAATGACATATATAGTTTATTTCAATAAATACATAACAGTTTTATATCAAAATATAACAATAAAATAGCGATGCAAAACTTATATATAAGCACTTTCACTCATGTGCAGCACACGTATATAAATGATTATAATTAAAATCAAATAATGTTTCATATTTCATGGCAACATCAAAAGAGTTTAATTTTCAAAAAAAAAAAAAAAAAAAAAAAAAAAAAAATCTAAAAATAACATGTAACAAAATTTTCAAAAAGAGCATACCAGAATTCAAACTTTAAAGAATTTAGTAAAAAAACTTCTTATATTCTTCTTTTCTTTATTTTTTTTATTATTTCAATTTAAGCAATTCTCTCAATTGTCTCACACCCTTGCAACTCCATCTCTCTCTCTTACTTTATGCACTTTTTTTTTTTTTATCTCTCACACACTTCTCTCACTCTTTTGTATAGATTTATCTCTCCTTTTTAAAAAAATATATATATATTTGATAATAAGCAACAATATTTGATGATAAGATTGTACCCTAACCGAAACATAATTTTTTTGCTTTGCATTGAAGAAACGTATGAATTAATTAAAAATATAAATTAGTTATGTATTTTGAGTATTCTCTCTGGTAGAGATCTATCTCTCCTTTTTTTCAAAAAAAAAAAAAGAAGAAACAAAAAAATTGATGATAAGCATTTAGTGTTAATTAAATTACATAAGATAGTTAATAATATAAAATATTTGCGTTCTCATTCAACATTGGCAAAGAAAATAAAAAAGAAAAAAAGATGTAAAAGATAAGCAAATAAACTACAGCTAATACCTTTATCTGCAAATTAAGATCAACATTGAAAAATTGGGATATAGACAAGGTTATATTAGTAGAGATATTTATAGCCAAATATATCCTTTTATAAAAATGAAAAAGAAAAAAAAAAAATCTAAAAATAACATGTAACAAAATTTTCAATACACACATATTTATATATATAATAAACAGCATATCAAAATTCAAACTCTCTTGTAGCTACTTGTTGTAGTTACAGTTATTTGTAAATATTGTTTTTCTTTTACAAGGGGATGCCCTTGTTGTTTTACTTGTACATTCTTGATATATCTATAAAAATTTTCCACTTTACCCAAGGAAAAAAAAAATTCAAACTTTAAATAATTTAGTAAAACAAACTCTTCTCTTCTTTATCTTTTTTGTTTTCAATTTAAGCGATTCTCTATATTGCCTCACACCCTTGCAACTCCATCTCTCTCTCTCTTACTTTATGCACTTTTTTTGTTTCTCTGTTTGTCTCTCACTCTCTTCACCGAAACATAATTTTTAGATTTGCATTGAAGAAACGTATGAATTAATTTGTTTTTTCCCTAAGTGAAAATATAAATTAGTTATGTTGAATCTGTTTATTGTCATATTTATATAAGTGGTAGTGATTTGTTATTTCCCTGTTAATAGGTTGTTTATTTGCTTATATCCGTTAGTGTAATTTGCCTATAAAAGGCCACTTTGTTTAATGAATTATGTATACTGCAGAAATTCTTTTTCATCAGCTTTATTGTTGAGTATTAATATTTGAGTTGCCTTTATCTTCTTTATTTGACTACACTTATTTATAGTGGTATCAGAGCTACGGTTGTAACCCACATTAAAAAAAAAAAAAAAAAAAAAACCAGTGAGGGAGAGTCAAGTAAAAGAAAGTGAGTTCGTGAGATAAAGTGATGTAGCAGCAGCTTTCTTTTTATTTCACTTGTTTTCTTTTTTACAGCAGCAGAGGACATAGGTGAACGATGGCATTAGAGACTTTTGTGCAACCAGCCATTCCACATTTCGATTGTCACTATGACCATTAGAGCATGCTGATGGAGAACTTCTTAAGGTCTGAGGAGTACTGGCAGGTTGTTGATTTTGGAGTAGCAGAACCAGTAGCTGGTGTTGTGTTAACGGAGACATAGAGGACAGAGTTAGAAGGATTGAAGCTAAAGGATTTGAAGGCAAAGAACTACCTTTTCCAAGCAATAGATCGCTCTAACTTGGAAATGATTCTCAGCAAAGAAACTTCCAAGCAGATTTGGGAGTCTATGAAGAAGAAATTTCGGGGATCAGCGAGAGCAAAAAGGCAGCAACTTTAAGCACTTTGCTCAGAGTTCGAAACATTTCGGATGAAGTAGGGAGAGTCCGTCTCTGATTTTTCCTCAAGAACAATGGCGATTATCAATAAGATGTGTATCTATGGCAAGAAAATTGATGACATTACTGTTGTTGAAAAAATCCTTCGGTCAATGATGCCAAATTTTAATTATGTGGTTTGCTCAATTGAAGAATCAAAACATCTTGATAATCTTTCAATTGATGAACTGCAGGGATCTTTGTTGGCTCATGAACAAAAATTGGCTCAATAAGAAAAAAGAAGAGCAAGCATTGCAAGCCTCCACCAACAATCAGCCTTTGGCAACAAATAGAGCAAATCGAGGAAAAGGAAAAGGTAGAGGAAACAATGATCGTAGAAACCAGCAACAAAACTCTGAAGATAATCAACTTAATGATTCTCAAGGGAGAGGAAAAGGTCTAGGTGGTCACCATTCAACCACTTTCAAACCAAAGTCAACAGACAAATCAAAAGTTGAAGGCTTCCGCTGTCATAGGTATGGCCATTATTGTTCAGAATGTCGTACGCATTTAAATAAAAATCGTGGAGAAAAATCTCACTTTGTAGAGAAGGAAGAAGAAGTGTCTTTGTTGATGGTTTGTCAAGCTAAGGAGGAAACCCACAAGAATTTGTGGTACTTAGACACAGGTTGCAGCAACCATATTTGTGGAGACAAGTCTGCATTCTCGAAGTTGGATGAATCTTTTCGTGATAATGTGAAGTTTGGTGACAACTCCAAAGTCTCTGTTACAGGAAAAGGAAAGGTGACAATCCAAACTAAGGGAAGTTCTACTTATTGGAAACGGGGGCATTAAAAGCATAAACTTTGGATTCGATTTTGAATAGATTTCGCTAAGAATTTTTTATGGATCTATAGATGAGCGCGTTCCTCTCCGCAAGGAGATAAACGTGGTATATTTACTTTCTCAAATCCGTTTCTAAGTTAATGAGAAAATTAGCTCCAAAGTAAGTTGTTTGATAAGCCTAAATGGGTTTGTAAAATGTGGGAAATATTTGTCCCACATCGGAAAAATATTAAAACTAAAAAGCACCTTGAGGCCTATATAAACCCCCCTTGGGTTCATTCCTAAGTACTCCAATTCAAAATCATTTTCTCTAATTCTAAATTCTCTCATTCCTCTCTCTTCTTCTTCTATAAGTGTCTGTGGGTACGAACCCTTGTCTTTGGGTTCGAGCCTTAGTTAGTCACTCCTAGTCCAAGTTTAGTTAGTTACTCCGAGTTCGAGTTTGAGAGTACTACATCGAGCCAGTTCACGTATTCCTTTGGTTTGCAGTGTTACTATCGAATAAAGTAAAAGTTATTGTATCCTGGGAGATAGATGCTACTGAATCCGTTAGCACCATAGCAGGGCGAATCTATCTTAAGGACATAGAATCAAATTCTAGCCTCGACTTATTTCTAGGTTATTTTATTTGTTTTATTTTATTTAATAAGATATTAAATGTATAAATTATTATTTTATAATAATAATAATTATATATATATATATATACACACACATACATCATATTTTTGCATAATATTTAAATAGTAATACTATAGTGTATGGTATAGTTAGACCATAATTTTGAACTACAATCTTAAGATAGATTCAGCTTATACTATAGTTTAATTATTTAAATATTATTGTTATTTTATTTCTGTAAATTTGACTGTGCTCTGTATATTAAATATATTCCAGACTACTACTATGCCTAATGTTCCCATCAGTCATAGGGAGAAGCCCGAAAAATTTAATGGGGCGGACTTTAAAAGGTGGCGACAGAAAATGATGTTCTACCTTACAACTCTAAATCTAAGCAAGTACCTAACTGAAACTGCCTCATTGCTAGAAGAGGGAGCAACTGACATTACTAAGCTATGAACTGTTGATGCATGGAAGCATGGAGACTTCCTATGCAAGAACTACATCCTCAGTGGATTGGACAACACTCTATATAATGTGTACAGTCCAATGAACACTGCTGAAGAGATAAAATTGAGGATGCTGGATTGAAGAAGTTCGTGGTCGGATGATTTCTGGACTTCAAAATGATAGACTCAAAGACAGTCATAAGCCAAGTGCAGAAGTTTCAGCTGATCCAACATGAGATACATGCTGAGAAGATAACTTTAAGTGAATCTTTTCAAGTAGCTTCAATCATTGAAAAGCTAGCACCTACTTGGAAAGATTTTAAAAACTACTTGAAACATAAACGCAAGGAAATGGGGCTCGAAGACCTGATGGTTAGGCTAAGAATTGAAGAAGATAACCGCACATCTTAAAAGAAAACCAGGAATTCTTCAATGGTGTCAAAGGCAAATGTAGTGGAAGCTGGACAAAAGAATAAGAAGAGGATGTACTCTGAAGAAGGTCCCAGCTAAGAAAACTACAAGAGATTCACTGTAAAGTGCTTCATATATGACAAGCTAGGACATCGAGTTAAAGACTGTCGTAGCAGGAAAGCACAACATAACCCCGAGAAAAAGACCACTGAGGTGCACATTACTGAGGAAGATAAGTTGATAGCTGATGTGTCAGAGCTAAATCTTTCAGTTATGGTTTCTGAAATCAACCTTGTGAGCAATAATAGAGAATAGTGGGTGGACACAAGAGCTACTCGTCATGTTTGCTCAGAAAAGAGGATGTTCACTACCTATGAAGCTATAGATAATGAAAAATAACTCTACATAGGGAACTCTTCTACTACAAAGGTTAAAGGACAAGGAAAAATCAAGCTACTAATGACCTCAAGAAAAGAGCTCACTCTTAATAATGTGCTGCATGTACCAGACATCAAGAAAAACTTGGTCTCTGGGTCACTCCTAAGCAAGAATGAGTTCAAGCTGGTCTTTGTATCTGACAAGTTTGTGTTGACTAAGAATGGGGTATATGTGGGCAAAAGGTATCTAAGTAATGGATTATTTGAGTTCAATGTAATGACTGTTGTACCCAAAGCTATTAATAATAATAATAATAAAGTTAATGCTTCTTCTGCTTATATGATTGAGTCATCTGATGTGTGGCATGGTAGGTTAGGACATATTAATTATGATACGATTCGTAGATTAATTAGCATGGATTCTATACCTAAATTTAGTATTGATTTAAATAAAAAATGGCAAATATATATTGAATCAAAATTGACTAGAACCTCATTTCACTCTATAGAGTGAAGTGCTGAACCTCTAACATTAATTTATAGTGATATTTGTGACTTTGAATCTGTGCCAACCAGAGGTGGAAAAAAGTATTTCATTACTTTTATTGATGATTGTGCAAGATACTGTTATGTATACTTGTTAAGAAGCAAAGATGAAGCCTTGAAAATGTTTAACTATTACAAGAATGAGGTTGAGAATCAACTTGGCAAGAAGATAAAGGTGTTTAGAAGTGATAGAGGTGGTGAATACGAAGCACCATTCGCTAACATTTGCTCAGAACATGGTATTATTCACCAAATTACCGCTCCTTATTCACCTCAACAAAACGGTGTTACTGAACGCAAAAATCGTACCTTAAAAGAAATAATAAATGCTATATTGATAAGTTCTGGTTTAACCCAGAATTTGTGGGGGAAAGTTTTACTTTCTGCTAATTATGTTCTCAACAAAATACCTTAAAAGAAAACAAATGTGACACCTTATGCATTATGGAAAGGTCAAAAACCTTCCTATAAATTCTTAAAAGTGTGGGGGTATCTAGCAAAGGTTGCAGTTCCTCTCCTAAGAAAGTTAGATAGGACCAAAAACCTTTGATGGTATTTTCATAGGCTATGCACAAAATAGTAATGCATATCAATTCCTTGTGCATAAATCAGACATTCTTGACATCCATGTCAATACAATTATTGAGTCAATGAATGTTTGTTTCTTTGAGGATATATTTCCTTGTAAAAATCCTCTTAAAAAAAATTATAATATTGCTAATAGCAATATACAAGAGAATATAGACCAAGAGTCTATAGATAATGAAAATAAGGAAGAACCTAGATGTAGCAAAAGAGGTAGAACGTCTAAGTCATTTGGTTTTGATTTTCCAACATATATATTGGAGAATGAGCCACAAAGCTATAAAGAAGTTATGTCTTCTCCTGAAGCTCCTTTATGGAAAGAAGCCATAAATAGTGAAATTGAATCCATCATGCAAAATCATACTTGGGAGTTAGTGGATCTTCCTCCTAGTACTATACCTTTAAGGTATAAGTGGATTTTCAAGAGAAAGATGAAGCTTGATGGTTCAATAGATAAATATAAAGTTAGGCTTGTTGCTAAGGGATACAGGCAAGAAGAAGGCTTGGATTATTTTTATACATATTCATAATAATTGGCCACAATTGTTTAAGATTCTTTTTTAAAATTTTATTTTTTGGTGATCATAAAATCAGGATTTGATTGTAACTTTAAGATAATTTTGTAAATTTCTTGTTAGTGGCTAGCTAACTTAAAAATATCAGGGAAAATCTCTTCAATCTTCAATTTTCTGCTTTTGTTACATTGGATCCTTAGTAATGTGAATTGCATAAAGTTCAAAAACGAGCCAATTTTGTACTTTTTCTTTTTCCTTTTTTCATAGTTTTGAAATTTTTGTTACATATATTAAATATAAAAATAGAAAATATAATGAAATTATAAAAAAAATATGTTTTACAAATTCAAGAGTCCTTGTTTTAAAAATATGTTTATTACATTGGCCGTGAATAAATTTTTAAATTTGCCCCTGTGATGAGGTCCGCCAATTTTGAAAAATTGAGACTTTGATAAATTAGAAATGTTATAAAAAATAGTACATTAATTTTTAAAATAAAACACAATAATGAAACAGTCAAAAATAAAAGATGGATTATTAATATGGGAGGAAGGAAGTAAATAAATATACAAAATTGTATAATAATATTTTTTTATTTATTTATTTATTTTTGTGAGGAATTCTTATGATCTTGATTGCAAGAACCAATCTAGCTACTGTGGGAAAAGACACAAACTGTTAACAGAATTGGAGGATGCATTCGCATTCTTTTATTCAAGGCAGGGTTTATAAGAGAAGATTATTAAGAGAGAACTAAATCATCAATATATATACATATATATATATATATGTGTGTGTGTGTGTGTGTGTGTGTGTCATCTTGTGCCAAACTATTTCAAGGTTAAAAGTTTAAGGGATTCTACCAACACCAAAAAAAAAAAAAAAAAAATAGGTATATGAAGTTGATTATATATACTATTATGAAATGAGGAAACAGTAAATTTTAATTAGAGAAGAAAATACTAATAACAATATAGTAATAAAAAATATTAAAATTTAATTAGAGAACAAAATTTGTAATATTCAAAAAATTATTTAATAATAGAGTAGTAGAAAATCTAATTAGCGAAGGAAATATATACAATTAAAATACTAAAAATACTAAAATTTAAATGGAGAAAGAAATATATAATATTAAAAAACTTATTTATTTCTATTGAATAAAAGGAATTATAATTAGAGGAGGGAAAAAAATACTGAAATTCAATTAAAGGATATATAATTAGAGAATGAAATATATAATTTATTTTAATAAATACATAACAATTCTATATCAAAATATACCAATAAAATAAAAATGCAAAACTTTTATATACACACTTTCACTCATGTGCACCGCACGTATATACGTGATTATAATTGAAATCAAATAATGTTGCATTTTTTATAGTAACATTTAAAGAGTTTAATTTCTAAAAAGAAAAAAAAAAAAATCTAAAAATAACATGTAACAAAATTTTCAATACACACATATTATATATATAATAAACAGCATATCAAAATTCAAACTTTAAATAATTTAGTAAAAAACTCTTATTTTCTTTATTTTTTTGTTTTCAATTTAAGCGATTCTCTCTATTGTCTCACACCCTTGTAACTCCATCTCTCTCTCTCTCTCTTCATGCACTTTTTTTTGTTTCTCTGTTTGTCTCTCACTCTCTCCTAACCGAAACATAATTTTTAGCTTTGCATTGAAGAAACGAATGAATTTATTTGTTTTTTCCCTAACTGAAAATATAAATTAGTTATGTAATCTCTCTCTAGTAGTGATCTATCTCTCCTTTTTTTCAAAAAAGAAAAAGAGGAAAAAAAATTTGATGATAAGCATTTAGTGTTAATTAAATTACATAAGATAGTTAATAATATAAAATATTTGCGTTCTCATTCAAGATTGGCAAAGAAAAAAAAAAGATGGAAAGGATAAGCAAATAAACTACGGCTAATAATACAAAATAGGGACTTGAAAGGGTAAATGTAGTGAACTTTGAAAAACTTAATCATAAATGCTTCAAATATTGTTTTGTGATTAAATTATGATGTGGTTACAACTTATTATAATTGTTCTTTTGTGATAATGGAAAGGTTATACTATTTAACTACATGCCTTTTGGTATCAGGAAAAAACTTCTTCAATCTTTAATTTTCTGGTCAAGTGAATTGCATAAACTTCACAATGGAACCAACTTTACAGGTGTTTTTATTTTTTATTTTTATTTATTTTAAATATACTAAAATATGAAAAAAAAAAAAAAAAAAAAAGTATATATAATAATATTCTAGAATAATATTATCTAAAATTTAGTTTCAACTTTGGATTATATTCCTCATAGGCTCCTCCTAGATCCTATATATATATAAAAAATAAAAAGTAAAAATATGATGACAAGATTGTACCCTTTGATTTCTTTTGGCAAGTGAAAGTATAAATTAGTTATGTATTATATGATTATAAGAATATTTTTTTAGAGAATTATATTTTAACTTTTCTCTCTATTTTATATATAACTAGTAAAAACACACTTGAATTGAGTACCAAATTTTGAATTATACAAAAGACTTTTTTATTTAAATTAAAGGAACAAAATTATAATTTAACACATAATGTAATATTCATAAGAGAATTGGAGGATGCCATTCACATTCACATGGGCATCTCGGCACCTTTGCCCATCAAAAGCGACAGTGCAACTGCCATGCTGCACTAGCTAATAATTATGTTTTTAATTTTTATTAAGAAGATAATTTTCGGGATGAATGCGCTTCACTTGTTTGACTTTAATTTTCGTAAACAAATGACAAAAATATTCCTATTTCTTATACTCTTAATTATAAAGTTAGGAACAATAATGTCATCTTGTTTAAAAATAAAGTGTATGGTACATCATATAATAAAGTCATATAATAAAGTGTAAATGTTGTCTTTCTTTTATTCGAGATAGGGTTTATAAGAGAAGATTATTAATCATCAAGGGTTGATATATCATCTTCTGCCAAACTATTTCAAGGTTAAAAGTTTAAGCTAGGGATTCTACCAAAAAAAAAAAAAAAAGTTATATGAAGTTGATTACATATACTATTATGATATGAGGAAACAGTAAATTGAAACCAAAAAATGACGGCAAAAATAAAATCCATAGAATCATATTTGAGTAGAAGAAATAAATTTTTTTTTTTTTTTAAATAACTTAATTAATAACCTAAATTAGATGAAGCCTATTTTAATAGGGGGTAAAAGTGTTTTGAAAAGTATACTTCAAGGGTGTTTTTTGCACTTCTCCCTTTTTAATACCATATTTTGTTTGGATAGATATTGTGTTGTTCTTAGCTGGTTACTTTCTTCAAAAATGGAGGATTATATGAAATTGGTATAGATTATAATTTTGTAGCTTTATGTGTTTTGACATTTTGTTTTTTTGTTGAAAATGTTTGATTGAATGCTTGAGATAGAAGAGTTATATGTTAATTTTATGTTTTCTATGTTAATTGTTGGCACCTTATATGTGTGGATACCTCTCACAATATGAATTCTCGGTTTAAGAAAAATACCTTGAGCATCGAAAGAAAGAAATGCAAAACGAATAATATTTACACTGACTGGACAGGTCGTGACAATGTATGTCCGAGTAAACTATGGATTATCAATATGTTTTAAGTGTAAATTTAATAATTGTATTATACAAAAGTGCTAGTGTGTCCACTGTCCACTAACTGTAACATAAATGAATCCCACCAATTCAGTCAATTTTTAATTTAGCCCTTGACTCTTAGTTCATGACTCTAACCTTCATTTCATTGACACTTCTTTTGATTCTCGCATTCCCATAATAAGATTGCAAAATGAAAAGTTTGCAGCCTTTGTCAGTACAAGCCTTTTAGAGTTCCATGAATTCCAGAATAGAAAGGTAGTCCTCAAATGATATGAAAATGTATCATGTATTCATCAATATTTATCTCTTTGTATTTTCTTATGTGACCAGTATGCAAATATTAGGGAAAGAGGAAGATCAAAGTTGACGTGGATATTGGTTGTGCTAGTGATGAAGGATATGATGCATGTAGTTTGACCCCTTAAATAGAACAGAGTTGAAACATAGGATTCATGTAGCCAACACCAAGTAGTTGTAAAAAAGGCTTGGTGGTTGTAGTTGTATTACCAGTGAGGTATGCACAAATTGAGGTCTAGGATCGGTGATAATCTGAGCTATTTTTTTCCCGATCTCAGTAGTTTGGGGTTTCCTGCTGACCTTCTTGCTAAAAGTAAAAATTCATAATATGTGGTGTTACAATCGTTTTCTTTGTAAATTTTCTACACCCTTTTCTAGGAAAACCGATGCATGTCAAGTTTGTTCTGCTTCTTTGTTTGTTAAACCTTCTGAAGAAACCTCACCTCTTCAAACCAAATTTTTTTTTTTTTTTCCTGAATGATGCATGATAAGCGTAAGTAATGATTCTCTAAATGCAATGCAAGATTGAATATTGAGAATAAGAATATTAATAAATTGCTAGTCAAACTGATATTCCAAGGAAAATTTCCAAAAAGATATCTTAATCAGGTAGAATGGTGTTTATGAAACGTGGTTCGTAGTTACGGTATTGGTCGCGGTCGAGATGTAATGGATTCGGGATGAATATCGGTGTAAACCGATCGAATTGGTCGAACCTTTGAAGAAGGGTTACGAACCGTCCGCCATGCTATGAAATGCATAATAGCTAATATAGTGATAGCCAACAGGTCAGTGGTCTAGCGGTACCAAACTCTTACTTCCCAAAATGATATCAGGTGTTCGAGTCTCGGTGGAGGCATGTGTGTGTGAGTACTAATTAAGAAAAAAATATATATAATATAGTGACAGCCATTTCCACTTACTTTGACTTGTGAGGTATTAGGTATTAAACTCAAAATTAAATGAGAGCGAGAGAGACCGGGGAATTCTAAGGTCTTTGTATTTGTACAGATATCACTTAAATTCTCATTTACATGGAATTGCTCAGAAATAAAAAGCTCCTTTTTTTTTTTTTTTTTTTTAGGGGTACTAGAAAATGAACAATTTATACAACCCATATCACTTCAACCTTTCTATCACTTGAGCACAGATAAACAGATCTACTCTAATCCTGCTAAACTTTTTGCACCTGGATCCTCTGCTATAACAATTCTCTGATGTAGTGGTGTGCTGAAAACAGTTTTTTTTCTTCGTAAATGGTGTTGAACACATTAATTCTGCTTTTATGAAAAACCCTACAGCATGGTGCTGTAACAGCAGATGATCCGAGCTACAACCCTTGTACCAGTTGAGTTGAGACCGGAAGCACACAGATCATTGCAAGCCACTTGGTGAGTGAAGGCTGAACGGTGTCGCACACTCGTGCAAAAAAATCATGTTTCTCCACAGAACCAATGTCACAGCCCTTCTTCTGCCCAGTTTGAAATTACTGGTTTTGTGACTATATTTGCGATTTTGTGGGTTGACTCTGTCTCTTTTCTTTGAAGAACTCCCTCTATTTCATTTTGTGAGTCATGGTTTCCGAAACCGATATTTAAAGTGAGACGGAGGTAGTAATAAGATTGTCCCGTAGACACCACCATGAAACCAAGCATTAAAAACTTTACACTAGCGGGATCCCTACCTAGAAGAGGGTCAAATCATACTTTTTCATTACTACTTTGACACCACCATGAAAGCAAGTTCTGTACTGATTACATATTCCCATCAACAAACCACAAAAAAAAAAAAAGAAGGAAATATTTGATGTAATATCATTATGGAACTATTCCACTTCTGAAGAGTTCAATCAGAAATGTTTTATTTTTCGTTGGTTAGAAACACTGGCACACATTTGTACCTAACAAGAGTAAAACCCTCATCTTCCACTTTCAAAAGTAGAGGAATGTTGCTGGATTACAGACCTTGGCATACAACCAGCAATTTAAGAAGAAGAAAAAAAAAAAGAAAAAAAAAGATAACATTTCATCGTTGAAGCAAATTAAGAAGTACAAATTCAATTCAGCCATTACATTACACAACAGCCCAACCAGCAAATGTCTCCCATGCCTAAGGAGTGGGCATCACTTACAGTCTTACAGTACACTACACAACTTGATAGATAATTTCACAATAACTCAATAACCAAATGAAAAATACTGGACAGCCCAGCAATATATATATATATATATAAGTTCCATGATTTTGTGATTCAGCATTAGTTTTCCAACACAGTATCCATTAAAATCCACATGTCCCCTGCCAAAAAAAGAAAAAAATGAAAAAAAAAAAGGGGCATCCATGGGTTTTGTCAGTCAAGAATGTGAAAATTATAATACCCAGTAACAATAAAATAATTAATAATAAGAATTGAACTCAAAACACCCCATAGATGTCTGTTACCATATTGTAGTGGCTTTGGCACAATTTTATATTTCACCAAAAATGATTCAAGAAGAAGTCTGCATGTGTTTTGAACATATGCTAGTCAATTTGCCTACCTCATTAATTTTAAATCGGTCCAATTTTTATTTTTATTTATTATTATTATTTTTTTTAACAACTGAATTTTAGATGTTGAAGTTTTGAGCAGTATTTATAGATTGAGCATTTAAAAAAATATATATATATATGTCTTAGAAAATAAAAAATGAAGGAAAAAGAGAAGAGGATTTCAATAAAAAATTATAAGAAAACAACTTTGGATAGAAAGCAATTAACAAGGAATAGAGAACATTGAGAGGATCCATGATTTGGTGGCCTTGTATAGTCACAAAGCTGCCCACAACAACTTATTCCTGTACCCGTAACATAATAGCACTTCCACCACGTACATAATAGAAATTCAATGAATAGAAGCACTTCCACAACAACTTATTCCTGTACCCGTAACATAATAGAAATTCAATGGATAGAAGAAAGAAACAAGTTTGGTTAAGTTGCAGGGAGTGTAGAACAAGTACCTGATTCGGTTT
Source organism: Cornus florida (assembly GCF_030987335.1). NCBI lineage: Eukaryota > Viridiplantae > Streptophyta > Magnoliopsida > Cornales > Cornaceae > Cornus > Cornus florida. The sequence continues at coordinate 745 of NW_026775672.1, read as the reverse complement.
TTCTGGACGATTACAAACCACTCAATCATTCTCACTCTAAGTTTATTATGTCTTGTCCATAATCGAGCTGTATGCGGCGGATTCGGGAAATCTTGGACCAATCTTCCCCTTTCTCCCTTTGGCAACGTGGTTCCAGCAATGGACATTCTAATATCCCCAGGTAAGAGAGGGAGTTGGGCAGCCCCTCTTCTGGCAAGGACTGGAGCTTAGGGCAATCATAGATGGATAGGTTTGTAAGAGAGGTGAGGTGTTGAAGGCCCTTGTGGTTCAGTGCTTTCAGATTTGAAAGGTTCCAGATGTGAAGTCCAGTAAGAGTGGTGGGCAACAGGCACTCCTCCGGAAATGACTCCAACTCTTCTTCTTCATTTTCACTTTTGATCCAGAATTCTTCAAGAGATGGGAGTTTTTGCTGCAAATCCCACCTCATCCGGCCCTTCATCAGTTTATTGCAATTAATGATACGAAGTCTCCTTAAGTTGGATGGCAAACCTTCGTCTGGAAATGATTCAACTTCCGGACATTCTTGTATCTGAAAAGTATTAAGAGATTGGAGGGTGTGCATTTGATGCGGTAGCCGCTTCAGATTCTTGCAACCCCAGATTCTCAAATCCATGAGATTGGGAATGGCCAATAATCCTCCTCCATCTCCACCACCATGGGGAAAGGATACCATTTTAGGGCAATTCACTATTTCAAGCGTTATCAGATGTTGAAGCATGGTTGGGATCAAGAGCGTCTCCAAATC